>NC_136261.1:65223946-65471446 GCF_964187855.1 Myxine glutinosa | reverse complement strand
AGTAGAATCTCTTAAGTGATTCTTCACCATTGAGTGATATGGCCAACCAGGCGGATGTACGTATGCTCTCTACTGAGTGCAATTCTAATTTCTCTCTGTGTCTGTATACGAGTCCATATGGAGGGTCCGTCATTTAGGAATTTTAGCTCACCTCACCTTCCCTGTTACTTTGCATTATTTTACTAAACCCCGTATTTATTGCATTCCGTTGTCGTGCCTGTCTTGTTCGTTTCTGTGTTTGTGATTTTGGATAACCACCCGTCGCATCCTTCCACTCAGGTAAGACCATGGGACCTCCGTTTCCCTCGCGCGCCATACAAAGGAATCGCCATAGATTCGGCTCATACGCCTCGGAGTTAAGGCTCGTTTGGTCATCTGTCACCCTGAGGTCTTCACTGCAGGGTCGACACGACAATATGTTAAAACCCGTCAGTACATAAGTCAGTAGGTAAAGTTTTATGAATCAAATTATTTTTTAAATGTTAAATGTTCTTTAAAAACGTTAAATCACATGACATTAAACAGATGACTAGGGTGAAGAGAATAAACAGGAAGTTAAATCGACGTTCGGACTTTAAATTGATTGACAACGAACGACTCATTTGGTTAATGCAGAACAACTGTCGCACGACTTTTAATCACGATATCAAATTGTGGAAAACATCATTTTACAGCTCAATATTGGCCGTGTTGAATCAAAGGAAACTCAGCTCCATTCATCGCGTGAAAACACCGACCAGCAATAATGACGCTGAAAATCAGGTTTCAGAATAATTACATTTTAAATACGAAGAAAATGCGTTTGTTCATCGTACAAGACTTTATCCAATCCAAAACGATATAAACAACAGGTGAGCAACAGCATCACGGAAATTTGTAGACAATGCCCAAAGTATCCCGACCCCCCTTTCCTGGAAGTCCTTGCAGTATCCATGTGTTTTATGCCTCTACCTTCCCACACCTCCTCCCCCAAAGCCCTCTCCCTCCCACAGATCTCCCGATGTCCCTGCTATCAAATGTTATGTTTGTGTGCTTCCCCCTCTCTCCCAATCTTGTCTACCGCTCCCCTTATTAAATGTTTTATGTGTCCGTTTTTTTTTTTGTGATTAATGTCAGCGCTTATACGAGCCTCGATCTTGTATTAAAAAATAATAATAACAAGCGTTACGCCGAGGTTCCCCGTCGGTGAAGTAATGCGAGTTGACAAAGTGGAAGACGCAAGGCGGCCATCTTGGATTTTGACGTGGCGACCCAATTTTCAATAGCGTGCTTATTTATGCCTAGATACACGCACACACCAGGTTAGAAGTTGGTACTTCGCTTATTTTTCAAGATATTTCGCTCAAAAGGTTCAGACATGTATATGGTGGTGGCCATCTTGGATTTTGACGTGGCGACCCAATTTTCAATAGTTTTCTTCCTTATGCCGAGATACGCTCAAACACCAAATTAGAAGTTGGTACTTCGCTTATTTTTCAAGATATTCATCTCACAAGGTTCAGACATACATGGCGGCGGCCATGTTGGATTTTGACGTGGCGACCCAATTTTCAATAGCGTCCTTCCTTGTGCCTAGATACACCCACACACCAGATTAGAAGTTGGTACTTCGCTTATTTTTCAAGATATATCGCTCACAAGGTTCAGACATATATATGGTGGTGGCCATCTTGGATTTTGACGTGGCGACCCAATTTTCAATAGCCTTCTTCCTTGTGCCTAGATACATCCACACACCAGATTAGAAGTTGGTACTTCGCTTATTTTTCAAGATATTCAGCTCACAAGGTTCAGACATACATGGCATCAGACATACATGGCGGTGGCCATCTTGGATTTTGACGTGGGTCGCACCCACACACCAAATTCGAATGCGGTCCTTCACTTACGCACGCACGCATGCCCGCACGCACGCCCACACGGACGGACGGACACACGGACGGAGGGGAAAACCATAGTCCCCCTTTCGCTCCGCGGTGGTACGGGCGACATTTTTTTTTTTTTTTTTTTTTTTTTGTATACTGAATCGAGGCTCGTGAAAGAGCTAACATTTACTTCACAAACAAATCAACCAGACAAACAAAATACCCAAAAAGAGGGAGCGGAAGACAAGATGGGGAGAGAAGGGGAAGCACACAAACACAACATCCGAGAGCAGAGAGATGTGTGGAAGGGAGAGGGCCTGGAGGAAATTTTTATTTTATTAAAATAAAAGCCATACTCTGCATTTCAGGATGAACTGAGGAGGTAGATGGAATACCGATAAAAGGTCAACGGATAGCCGTTCCCTTCAACATGCACAGTGGCATGCTCAGTAGAATCCACGCCCTCTGCCTATGCAATGAGAAGTGCAAATGAAGGGCACCGAAGGCCATGTAATGGCCAGCAATGAATGGCTAGATTGAAGACGATGAGAGCCATTGTGAAGTGTGCCTGAAACACCGCAGTGCTCAATGAGCAGAACTCCAACAGCCACGTGGAAGGCGAAGAAAAAATGTCAAAGTTGGCTGTGCCATCTTCCTCTTTGCTGGTAAACCGTATCCACTGGTTCTGGACTATTTCTCCAACTATCCGGAGGTAGAACTGCTAATGTCAAAGTTTTGCAGTCGGGTCATCACCAACCTGAAGTCTATCTTTGGCCTGCGTTAGAAGTGAACCCACTGGAAGGTTCCATCTCAATTAAAAGTCACAGGAAAAATTAAAAGTCACACGAGACGAGAGAGCGCGTGTGGGCTGTGGGCAGTCCGCTGCTATCATTTTGATCCGTGGAAGAGGTGCGACTTGTCGAACTGAGAATATGGATAAAATGGTATTTCCTGTTGTGTGTTTAAAGTTCTCTGAGTGAACGAAACCCAATGATTCGCATTGGGTACGAGTTACAAGCACTCATTTCTCTAGGTGGAAGCGCGTCATGGGGCTTGAGCGGCGGAGTAATTTGGCCAGGTGGCATAGTAATAGCACTCTTAGCCAATCAGAACCCGTATTTTTGTAAACACCTGCACGACTTGTCTTGCAATGGCAGCCCCCATGTCGGTGTGAGGTGAGTCAGGTGTGAGGAAAAATATAATGGGAAGCCTTTCTTATTCTGTGTTTTGCATCTGGCCTTGGTAAAAGCACAGAATATGTCCGTTCTCTAAGGTAAGATGGAATAAGTATCGTGACTGCTTCGATAAATGATTTAGACTGGTCAGGTTTAAGATGCCAGATTTAGATGGGTAAGTGGTGACATTGCCTGATTGCAGTATCACAATTATCATGCACTCTGCACATCACACTCATTATAGTGCACATTACATGCACTGCACTCTGCACATCACATTCCATATACTTCACATTACACTCCATATACTGCACATCACACTGCATATACTGCACATCACACTGCATATACTGCACATCACACTGCATATACTGCACATCACACTCCATATACTGCACATCACCCGGCAGTCTGCACATCACACTCCATATACTGTACATCACACTTCATATACTGCACAACACATGCGCTGCACTCTGCACATCACATTCCATATACTGCACATCACACTGCATTTACTGCACATCACACTCCATATACTGTACATCACACTTCATATACTGCACATCACACTCCATATACTGCACATCACACTCCATATACTGCACATCACCCTGCAGTCTGCACATCACACTCCATATACTGTACATCACACTTCATATACTGCACATCACATGCGCTGCACTCTGCACATCACATTCCATATACTGCACATCGCACTCCATATACTGCACATCACATTCCATAGTCTGAAGATTACAGACCCGACCACAAAGTTCAAGTCGGTGAAATAAATTTCTCCTGAGGGGTGAGATTAACGAAGCACTGATTGATTTCATCTTCGCCATTTGTAGGTCAAGCAAACTGCCTGATCTGGGCGAGAATACAGCATTTATGTGACACATTCTGACCAATGTCACGTGTTGAAAGTGTCATCAGGTGAGCTATATATCCAGTTCGTGGATGAGTTGCAGTGCGATCACGAGGAGACTGACACCCGTCTCCTCCTCCATGCAAAGCTCGCCAGTTCCAGTCATCGTGATATTGACATTCACAGTCCAGATAATGATGTCACAATGATCGCTGCTGCTCTCAGTCCACAAATACCAGCAAATTCGTTTTTTTTCAACTGGCGTCAAAAATGTGCCCATGTGATTGATATCGGGCGCATCAAAGATGGCCTTGGGGAGCCATTGTCTCAAAGTCTCAATGAGTTTCATACTCTAACCAAGTGTGACGCCACAAACTCGTTTTATGGCGATGGTAAAAGGAGAACATTTACCACCATCTTACTATAATTCACCAAATGTCCGTCCGTCCGTTCGAATGTAACGCAAAAACGGCTGAACCGATCGCAACGATATTTTGGGTGGGTATTCCTGGGACCCCTGGGAGTAAAATAGGCTATATTGTTTTTCCAAGTTTTCCAATTTTCCAGTTTTTCCAAACACGATGGAATAATATTTACCGATATGAACAGTGATGTGGCTTTTGTTGAAATTCTACAAATACTGTTTAGATTTTGATGAGAATTATAAACCTGCCGCGAATGCGGACGTGGACAGATGACGGACGTGGACAGATGACGGCAATGCACTGGTTTGATAATACTGTATACAAATACAACCGTCATTCGATCGTAATGTTAAATCGTTAAACGTTAATCATGTTAATTGTTTTGTTAAAGCCTCAATTGATGATTGGAATAGAGTGAATACAATTACGATTTTGAATTCGTAATATTGTATTCACCCAACCGTACGGAACTTCACATCAGGATTTAAATATTTGTTTATGTCACGAATGTTGTTAAAAGCTTATTTTTTAATATTCATGTTATTTAATTTGTGATTGAAGTTATGCTGTTTGGAATGAAACAAGAGGAAAATTACCACAGTGTGGTCACCAGCTGTGACGTGTAGAATCATGAGGATATCCATTGCAATATGTTCCTACCTCATACCAACGCACGTCCGAGTGTATGCGCATGCGCTATTCAAAAAGGCACCCCAACAACAAGAACAACGCGGTCCTCTCATAGAGCTGCTAATCACAGCTAAAAAGAGATATTGAGTTCAAGTGAATGACGGAATGCCGTGACGGTTTCTACTTTCTAAACGTGAAATTTGCGGATCGCCATATGCAGATTCGCCATTGACTGGGTATGGAACAAACGTACCCGTTTGTTTGCCAGCGGGTACGTTTTTCATGGAAGTCCTTCGCGAACTTGCTGTCCATGTCTGACATGCGACTGAGGGTGCTCCAGGAATGTGGAATTTATTGGTTTCATGCTTTAGCATTCGCCGTTTCGGCAATGTCTGTTTGCTTCTGGCCTCCCACCCGTGCGTAGCATGGGTACCTCGCTAGTGTATTAAAGTGAGACTTAGTGCAAGGCTTGACACAATTGGGGGCTGATTTTAACATAACAACCTGTATTGGAGGCTGTACTGGAGCGGTTCGTTTGTGCTATTTATGGTCAAGACTTGGCACCTGACGTCAGTGATACACGGCACAGAGTATTTTGATTGGCTTTGTCACAAGGAGAACAGTGTATGCCACCGACAACAGACGACCTGCACCAACATATTTTGGGATTTTGGGTCAATTGGCTCAATTAATTTGCTCACCAATCTAACGCTAGAAACAGATTGTTTTTTTTGGTTCACGAGTTATCAAGTGACCACTATATTCGTCATGTGTGTGCGTCTGTCTGTGTGTGTGTCTGTCTGTCCGCAGCATAACTACCTGATGATATCATCCGATCTTGATGAAACTTGGGTGGGAGGTTGATATCATGATCTAGTTGTGTCCTGCCTCGAGTGGGCGTATTAAGCCCATTGTGGGCGGAGCCACGCCCGAAAAAGATGTCTTTTTAGGGGGTAATCGAGTTCAAGCTACATCTTCTCTGAAGGGTTTGGTGGAATCTGACAGGGGTTTCGATATTTGGTTAGGCCAATGTCATGTGTATAACCCCACGGAGCTCGATTTTTCATTTTCGCCCCAAGGTCAAGGTCACAAGGTCACAAAATTTAGAAAAGTCAATTTTTGATGGTTTTATTACATTGTTTGCTTCCTGATAGGGTGACATGTCGTACATGATCTTATATTATCACATACATAATGAAATACAAGTTTTCCAACAAATTTCAGAATCCTCGACCTTTGACCGTTGAAGGTCACAAAGGTCAAAGTTTCAAAGTTGTCGGAATTGAACCAAATTTTCGGTATTGTGTAGCAAACTAACCTCATAACTGATTATACATTATTTTCTATCTCATTTGAAGGTCAGTAACCTTCGTTTTGACATTTCAAGGTCACAAAGTTCAAATTTTCAAAGTTGTCGGAATCGAACCGAATTTTCGGTATTGTGTAGCTAACTAGTCTCATAACAGATAATACATTCCTATTTATATATTTTCAATGTCGGTTTTGACCTTTGTCATTGAATACCGCTCGCTTGTGAACCATCATTGTCTCCTGACTTGTCCTATTTATGCCAAAATAACTGATTGTCATTCCTCAATTAGTTATTTTCTGAAAACAATTAAGCTGAATTAGTCATTAGTGTTTTGCCTTAATTAGTCATTTTATGAAGATGACTCTTTGAAAAGACCTCGATTTGTGGAACGTGATGTATAGTTATCAGTACCATTGTACCATTTCTGCACCTGTTCTACTTTTTATTAATGAAGATAAATGAATGATAAATTTCCTCGGCACCACTGAGCTCCTCACCACCTGCAAAGCTTTCATCCGCAGCTTGATAGAGTGCTGCTCTCCCCTCTGGGCTGGTGCTCCTGCCTCACACCGAGCTCGGTTTCACGCTGTAGAAAGCAAGGCTTTTGAAATCATTGGAATCTCCCGTGATGAAGCTGATTCTGAGGACCTTTCATTCTCTCACCGCAGGCAGGTTGGTGGTCTTTCTGTCTTCTCACGACTCCTCTCCGGCCTAGCTCCCCCAGCTCTATCTGTGCTCTGTCCTCCAAATATTCCTGCAGGACACATGATCTGCTAGCAACCATCTTCTGGTGAAACTGCCAAAATCGAGACTCTCTGCTCACCTTCACTCTTTCATTCCTCTTTTTTCCCCGCCTCTGGAGCAAACTCCCACAATCTCGTCAATCCCTCCATGTCTTCAAAACAGCTATCCACCACCATCTCTTATCTTTCCCCATCGAAAGTCTTGATATTTTCTACCCCCGTCAATCCACCCTAAATCCACCTCCTTCAAATTCCAATTTCTTTCCTGAAAGTTCTTGCAGTGTCCATTTGGTTATACCGTGGACCCCAATGTCCCTGTTTCTACTGGTGTTGTGTTTCCCTCTCTCAACCCTCTTGTCTCCTGCTCTCTTTATTGTATGTTCTTTGTGTTAGCTGTTACACGAGCCTTGACTGAGCATACAAAGAAAAAACACTTGTGTCCAAATATCAGCTTCCGAGCTAAATGTTACCTGAGATATTGCCCAGATGAGAAATAAAATAAATAAGTGATTAATAATAAAAATAAATAAATAATAATCATAAAATAATTAAATTATTAATCAATTGGCTAATATAATAGCTAAACCACGACCTTCCCTCCAAATCTGTAACTTTAAAAAACCTAATTAAGTAATTCATCAAATAATTAAATGGGTAATTGATTAATCAATAAATCAAAAATATCCTTTGCAGCCAAATCACTTGGTCATTGTCATGTCCAAATATCAGCTTCCTAACTCAAAAGGTACCTGGGATATTGCAAAGATGAGAAAGAAAAGATTAATATGAACTTAATAAATCGCCAATAATTAAATAATTAATCAATTCATTGATTCATCAATAAAATAAAAAATACCGTTTTGCCAAAGTACTTGCTCATTATTGTGGCCAAATTTGAACTTCCTATGTCAAAGGATGGCCGAGATATCGTCCGGACAAACATACAAACAGTGAAAACTGAGTACTTAGGTGCCTGGCGATGACGTCATGCAGCGCCTGGATATGGACTAGGAAAGGAGCGGTGTATAAAATCTTGAGAAGACTGATTGGTTGGGTGCTTTACCTGAAGGCAGGTCATTAGCTGCTTGCAAGGGTGATGATGGGCGGTTTGCCATTACCTTCCCAGCAGTTAGGACAATAATTTGTCATTTGACCAGAATGTCGGTGATAACTTGCCTACTCTTCATGAAGGACATGGTGCGATCTACCCGGCTTAACGTCCATCCGAGGGACGACACACACGAAGCCTGGTGTTGGCTTCGCGGTTTGGGTGCCGGCTTGGGATCCTCGGATCCTGGGTTCGAATCCCGGTCGATTGCTGAATTAACACCAGGGTGGTCGACTCAGCCTGTCATTTTTACGATGTCGGCAAATTGAGTACTAGTTCACTGGTAATTCCCTGTGTGTAGCAAGAGGCGACCAACAGGGTTGGTGGCAGGAAGGGCATCCGGCCATAAAACATTGCTTTAAAAAAGGCCATCCCCTGCTCTGTGGGGAAAAATGGCCTCTAAAGGTGGTTCAAGGGACGACACACACTGATGACATCACCCTACCTGTGACACACTGGGATAACAGTTTGTAGTTGGGTCGAGATCCAAATCCAGGCTAAACAGCGAAGAGAAGTGTGTGTGTCCGTCTCGGCGATCTTGTCAATCCCTGGGATAGAGTACGGAATCTAATTTACAAATAAATGAAATAATTTACGAAATGAAAGGTTCATTGATTGCAAATGAAAGGTTGGAAGGTTTGAAGATCCTTAAAGGTTTAAACTCTAAAGAGTCCACAGGGTCTGAAAGGTCGAAATCTTTAATAAACCCGGTATTTTATCTTTAATAAACTGAAATGTCCAACGGCCAAATTGAAAATGGAGGAATAGTTATGGCCTAACAATATATAATGAATGGATGTACTCAAGTCAAATACGATGTGATTGAAAATTGATAGAAGTACAGTACATTACTCAGTTCAAATAGTACGTACTTAATAGATGTACACACATTGGTCACTTTGGCTTCACCGTATTTTTCGTTTTTATTTATATAGATACATAAACCTTATAATGTACATCGTGGATGTTACATGGTTTGAATTTCTTCACAGAAGAGGAAGACCGCTGCACTAAAGTATCCAGTGGTGAGAATGAAACATAAGGTTTCCTGCCAGTCTCGATTAATAATAAAACCAGATGGTATTCATAGAATACTTGCCCTGTGCAGTCATCTTGGTGCGAGCCAACTCTTTTGTTTGTGAACGTTTTTTTTTCTTTGATCCAATATGGCTGCCAGACCACGTGAGCGATTATTACATCATAAATTTATATTCTCTAATATAATTGTTGCACAGATCATGCTCAATAAATTTCAAACTGATCAGACTAAGCGAATTATGACGTCATAATTACCACACCAATGACGTCATCGTTGACAACACCTATTCCCCATGCGGAGTTCTTTACAATCAGCCACGTTTCAATTTTTTCCCATAGAGCGGTTGTGGAGATATAGATGTGCAACGTTTTTCAGTTTTTCGAAGATGGTGCCTGTACCACGTGACCTATGACGTCATGATTATCATTACCTTGTTCTACAGGAGGAGGCGCTTCTATGGTGAAAATTTCGTGTTCATCAGACCAACGGTTGCTGAGAAAAAAAATTCATACTGATCGGATGAAGCGTTATATTTGTCAAATCATGACGTCATAACGAAGGCACCGATGACGTGATAAAATTTCGTGTCAGTCGGACCAACTGAATGAATAAATCAATTTTAAAATAACAGTTTGTAGTTGGGTCGACTACAAACCACGTAAACATACAGACACGTACGGACGGAATGCACGCACCCGAATGCCGAACCCTGCTTTTCGCTTCGCGAGTGCAGGTAATAAACAAATCGTTCGTTCACACTCGTGTTTATACCATTTACAATAAATCCATAAACGTACCTTCTGTAATTGTTTGTGAGATTGTTGTGATAACTCTTCCTGATTCTCCATACAGAACACACATCCATTTTCTTGCATCTTCAGGAGTAAATGTGAAAGTGAAACTGGGCTGGTTTGTGACGTCACGATCAGACATTACATGGCGCCACCCGAACGTCACACCAGGTACAGGATGCGAAAGTTCACAGTTGAAAGTCACTGCAGTTCCATTGGAAACTCTTTTCCCTGGAGTCACTGTGGCTGGAGGTGAAAGTAAAGATGTTATTGTTTATTTTAACAATAAAAACCTATTTGAAACTCATCATGTTTCTGTTACAATAACTACAGGTGGAGCAGCTTACCTGTGACGATGATGATCGATATATAATAAATATGCCGATCAGATCGACACTCGTAATGTCTGGTGTCCTCAGGACGAACATCGGAGATTCTAAGTGAGAAATCCTCGGTGATTGTGAATTTCCCATTTGTTTGTTCATCTCGATCCTTCATCAGAGATTTTGATTCATTCACTTTATACCATCGAGTGCTGTTACGATTAACACCTGGTAAGGTGATGTTACTGTTAACTGGAGTTATAAAAATACATCTCTTTACACCATCACGTGATCCTGCAAGAGAGGGAATGGGATGTTTAATAACACGAGGAATTGAATGTTTAATGTTAAATAACAAATGTGAATAAAAGTGAAACTAAAGATAAATTATATAATAAGACAATAATTAAATAATTATCTCACGTTTATAGACGTTGATAAAGTGATTGATGGTGAGACGAGTTTTGTTCATTGTGGAGACGACGCAGGTCCATTTACCCCCATCAGTGATCCCCATTTGTGAAACTCTTATTCCCTGTGCCTTTATTACCGACAGGTGCCCCCTCATCCACTCCACGTCACCATCAGCACCACGGATCGAGCACCTCAAGGTGGTTTCACGACCTTCCTCTACCGGGTTCCTCGAGCTCGTCACTGTGAAGAACAAACATTTTATTGTAACTAATTACTTCGTTAATTTATATTAATCACCTGTGTTTATTCAATGATTGTATTTATTAATAAACATAATGATAAATATTCACCTTTAGCAGTAACGAGTTTCACCTCAGCGAGTTTGGTTCGTTTGTCAGTGGAATGATTAAGGTGGTTACAGGTGAATGTTCCATAATCATAAAAACGGACAGGTGAGATAAGGAGAGAAAAATCTCCTTCTTTGACTCCATGGCCGGTAATGTTCATATTATTAGATCCACCCCGAGTGAATCCTTCATCCGGGAAGTCTTGGTGCATGATGATTCCCATGATGATTCCCATGATGATTCCCCTGTCCCTCTTCTTCCAATCCCATTCCATCCGAGCCCCTTCTCTCCACAATGATCTGTTGAACAGACATGGCAGCGTCACCGCGTCACCCTCACCTGCAAACACGGATTTCTCTTCCACAGCCCGTGTGTGTTCAACACCTGAAAACACAAGAAAACATTCTGAGTTATTCACATAATTGTTTATAAATATTTACAGATTTGATAATCTTGTTTATTTCAATATAACTGAATCATCGGATCGATATCAACCACCGAAGTTACCAAAACATATTTCAATCCCAATACAAGAATAAGAGTGCAGCATTTAGGGGGGAGGGTAACAGGTACGAATCCCCACCCCAATCACCCGCTCATCCGCTATTCGGGAAAGAAAAATGTGACGAATCAAGAATTATTTGACCATTCACAGTCCTCTTCTTCTTCTTTTATCGTTTTCACAATCGTGCATGTAAAGTGATCAAATTGGAAGATGTCACCCCCTCCATCCCCTCTTGTTTCCTCACTCCAAGTAATTATATAACAGCTTTGCAGAGTCGATGGTACTTGTGGTCCAATGGGTAGAAAATATCCCCCCCCCGCCCCCCTTCCCACGCCTCCTCCCCCCAAGCCCTCTCCCTCCCACAGATCTCCCGATGTCCCTGCTCTCAAATGTTGTACTTGTGTGCTTCCCCTTCTCTCCCCGTCTTGTCTACCACTCCCCTTGTTATATACTTTGTGTGTCTGTTTGATTTTTTTTTGTGTGATAAATGTTAGCTCTTTCACGAGCCTCGATTCTGCATAATATATATATATATATAGAACCCGATTCCTCTGATTGAACGAACGAGCTCTCTGTACCTCCTCGAACAAGTATTGTATTTTTTTATTAAAAGGTCGACGGGTGAATAAAGACGTGAATGGAGTGGTTATTTGTGTTGATTAATCGCTTGCCACGTCACAAAGATCATTAACCCCAATTCCCACATGTGTGGACATTATGAAGCAAACAGTGAATGGGAGGACGCCACGCTGGTAGGTTGTAAATAGTTTGGTACCTTAGGGTTTAGTATGAGGACCGTTATTAGTCCCAAACAGGTGTGACCTCATTTAGGGGAGGAGGTGGGATATTATGAGTCATGTGAATCCGAATATTCCAATCGACAATGACTGGACCCATTCCTTTCATATTTAGCACATCCATACAGGGCCTTCAGAAAGTATTCACACCCCTTGACATTTTCACATTTTGTTGTGTCACAGCCTGAATTTAAAATTGATTAAAACGACTTTTTGTCGCTGATCTACACATCACACTGATCTACACCGATCTACCCATAACGTCAAAGTGGAATTTCTTTTTTATAATTTGTTACAAAATAATTAAAAACGAAAAGCTGAAATGTGTTGAGTCAATAAGTATTCAACCCCTTTGCTATAACACTCCAAATAGAGCTCAGGTACATCCAATTTCCTTTAATCATCCATGAGATGTCTCTACAACTTGATTTGAGTCCACCTGTGGCAAATTCAATTGATTGGGCATCTATAATATAAAAGGAGCTCCGTCTTGGCGTCCGTCTGTCCATGAAGCTGTGGGATTATATGTCTATTAATTACGTACTGTTTGAACTCAGTTGCATCCTTCTATTAATTACGTACGTCTATTATTTACTTCTACTGTACCTTTCGACCCTTTAGACTACTGAGACCACTTAGACTTTTGAAGACCCTTTAAGATTCCCCCCAACACCTCTAAGACCCAAAACACTGCAAAGACCCTTAAATACCCCAAGGACCCAAAATACCCTTAGGACTCCAAAGACCCAAAATAACCTGAGGACTCCGAAGACCCAAAATACCCCGAGGACTTTGAGAACCCAAAAGACCCAAAGAACTCGGAAGACCCAGAAGACCTTTTAGAACCGGTAGACCATATATAATCCTTAGAACCCTTAGATCCTATCGACCCCGCTAGACCATTTAAACCCCGTGAGACCTTGAAGAAGCCTAACACCCCATAGACTCCAACAGACCCTTTAGAACACCATGGCCTATAGTCTCCCTCAGACCCTTTCAAACTAAAAGACCCTTTCGACCCCATTCGACCTTTTAGACTCTGCCCCCTTTCGACCCCTTATACATTTAAGATACTTTTGACACATTTAAACCCCACAGACCCTTTAGACCTTTACACACTTTTTACCTTCGCAAAAGCGGAAGGTTATGTTTTGATCGCTGTGTATTTATTTGTATGTCTGTGTGTGTGTGTGTATGTTATTCGCATAACTCAAAAAGTATTCAACCGAATTGCATGAAATTTGGTGGGATGATTGGTTATTATACGGGACACATTTGATTAGATTTTGGGAGCAATCGGGTCAAAGGTCAAGGTCAAGGTCACGAAAAGGTCAAAATCGTATTTTTGTTGTTCTGTTCCCTACACTCCCATGCCAAGTACAGAACAGTAGCTGCGGCGAAGGTATGCGCTCTACCGAGTGCCCGTTCTAGTTTTTTTTGTGTACGTGATCGAGGCTCGTGAAAGTGCTAACATTTATTACACAAAAAATCAAACAGACACACAAAACATATAATAAAGGAAGCGGTAGACAAGATGGGGAGAGAAGGGGAAGCACACACACACAACATTTGAGAGCATGGACATCGGGAGATTTGTGAGAGGGAGAGGGCTTGGGGGGAGGAGGCTTGGGAAGGTGGGGAGGGGCTTTAGTCCCATGACTCCCTTTAGACCCCTTAGAGGCTTATATCTTAACACCCCTTAGACCCTGCAGACCCTTAAGCCTTGTTAGACATATTTACACCCCTGAGACTGCTTGGACCCTTGACCATTTCGAGCTTTATACCTTTTAGACCACATCGAGCATTTTAGTCAGTTTATATGCCTTTAGACCTTTACACCCTTTAGACCATCTATAACACCACACACAAATCTATAGTCTTCTTGCAAAACACAGACTATACTTTTTTCAGCAAGTAATGCAGAAACTTTACCCACCCAAGAGGGTGGGTGTTCTGCTTGTATGTGTAATAATGTCTGAGGATGTGGCACATCAAATTATTTTGCAATCAAAGTCAAAAGTCATGGGACAGGCTTTTATGTTTGAATTTTGTCAATTTTAAAAAGAATCAACGGAATACCCACCCTCTGAGGGTCTTAAGGGGTTTGGGGGCCTTAGGAGTCTTAGGTTTATTGGGGGTGTTAGGGGTCGTAAGGGACTTGGGGTTGTGGGAGGTCTTTGAGTCTTAAGGGTCTTGTGATCCTGGGGGTCTGAAGGATAATAGGGGAATTGTGAGGTCTTAGGGGTGTTGAGGGGTCTTAAGAATCTCAATGGTCTTCGGGCGTTTCGGGGACTTCAGGGTGTCAAGGGGTCTTAAGGTATCGAGGAGTCTGGAACTCGCACGAACTCACGCACTCTGAAACAGCACTCGGTAGATCACATACCTCCGCCAGGCTGAACAGTTTCAGTTTTGTATCTCACTGAGAGGCGGGATCTGGATCTGGACCTAAATCGAAATGGAATCGGCTTGTTATTGTCACCTAACCAACTCATCCACCTCATTTTGTTATAACTGTTGTCGTTCCGGCAGGTTCTCCCATCTCAGCCAACGAACTCTGTAGTTCTGTCAGAATGGTCATTTGGTTCTTGGTCAACTCCTTGACCAAGGTCCTTTCTCCCCGGTTGCTCAGTATGGTCGGACAGCCAGCTCAAGGAAGAGTCTGGGTAGTTCAATATGCTTTCTATTTTCTAATGATGGAGGTCACTGTGCTCTTAAGAACTTTCAACACTCCAGAAATTGTTTTATACCCTTCCCCAGATCTATGCCTCCTCACAATTCAATACCAGAATTATATGGACAGTTCCTTGGACTTCATGGTAGAGTTTCTGCTCTGACATGCACTGTAACCTGTGGGACCTTAAATAGAAAGGTGTGTTTCTTTCTAAATCATGTCCAAGCAATAGCATTGGCCACACGTGAACTCCAATCAAGTTGTAGAGAAATCTAAAAGATGATCAAAGGAAATTGGATGTACCTGAGCTCTATTTGGAGTGTCATAGCAAAGGGGTTGAATACTTATTGACGCAAGACATTTCAGCTTTTAATTAGCTCACCTGAAACGAAGTTCAGGGGACCTTATGCGATGGCGCGTCGTCCGTCCGTCAGTCCATCAACATTTGAAACTTCTTCTCCGAAACCGCTGATGGGATTACGACCAAATTTGGCACAAATTATATTTGTTGTGTTGTGACTAAAGTTTGTTTACGGCATTAAAAATCTGCCTCTTTGGGGATCTACGGGGGTCAAAATGGGTCCAGGTTTTCACCCCCCCCCCCTCCCCCAAAATAGATATTTGCTTTCTTCTCAGAAACTACACACATGACTTCGATGAAACTTAACCACAACCTTCACCACCCATGATGTACCAATGTTTGTTCACGGCATTATAAAAGATCTGCCCCTTTAAGGGGGTTTCAGGGGGTCAAAATGGGTCCAGGTTTTGACCCCCTCCCCCCCCAAAAAATAGGTATTTGCTCTTTTCTCAGAACCTTCACACACAATTTTGATGAAACTTCACCACAACCTTCATCATCCATGATGTACCAATCCTTGTTCAAGGCATTGGAAAAATTGGGGTCTGAGGAAGTACACGGGGTGGGAAGGTGTGGGGAGGTTACCCCCCAAAATAGGTGGTTTTTTATTTGTTTGTTTAGTCTTATGATTATGTTAGTATGATTCTACATGCTGTCCTGTCTTCTAGCAAGCATTGAAATTGGTTTAAAATACCGTTAGTCAGTGCAGTATACTGTTTATTCTACCAGGTGAGCACCATGGGTATTGCCCCTATGTTTTGTTAATTATTTTGCAGAAATTTCTAAAATATATATATTCCACTTTGACGTGATGCATCACCCGTATCCCACTTTGACGTTATGTGTCGATCAGTGACAAAAAATCTCAGTTTAATCAATTTTAAATTCAGGTTGTGACACTACAAAATGTGAAAAAGTCAAGGGGTGTGAATACTTTCTGAAGGCGCTGTATATATGCACGTGTAGTTTACCACATCCACTATCTAAATACCTATGTGTAGTTTACCACATCCACTATCTAAACACCACTTTGATGATTTTTAGTTCACCTGGAACGTAGTTTTGGGGAGCTTATGCGATGGCACATCATCCGCCCGTCTGTCCGTAAATAATTGAAACTTCTTCTCCGAAACCGCTGATGGGATTGTGACCAAACTTGGCACAAATGATATTTGGTGTCTTGCAACTCAAGTTTGTTCATGGCATGAAAAACATCAGGGTGACCGGGGGTCAAAGTGGATCCAGGTTTGACCCCCAAAATATGGATTTGCTTTTTCCTCTGGAACTACACACACTATTTCTACACATTACACACTTTGGGGTCCAACTCCACACACCATTTCGATGAAACCTGACCTCAACCTTCATCATACTGTGATGTACCAAAGTTTGTTCACTGCACTAAGAAAAAAAAATCGGTCCCTGAGGGGGTCTACTGGGGGGTTGCCACACCCCCTCCAAAAAAAATAGGTATTTGCTCTTTTCTCTGAAACTACACACACAATTTCGTTAAAACTTGACCACAACCTTCAACACCCTTTTTGTACCAAAGTTTGTTCACAGCATTAAAAAAAAAATCGGGCCCCAAGGGAGTGTACATGGGGTTGTTCCCCAAAATAGGTATTTGCTATTTTCTCTGAAACTCCACACACAATTTCAATGAAACTTGACCACAACCTTCATCACCCGTGATACATCACCCGTATCTCATAATAATCTCATACCTAGTGAGTTCACAATGTGACGTCACTGGCCATCTCGAAAATCGACACTCTAGGGCTTTTTTTGGCACTTTGTGATTGGCAAAGAGAAACAAAATTGCCTTCAAATTAGACCGTGTTTAATTATCAATGGTTTTTGGCAAAAAAAATAATTGCATTTAGGTTTCCCTTCAGGGTATTTTGAGTATTTAAGAGTCTTTGGGGTCTTCTTGGTCTTTGGGGTGTTTTGGGTGTTCAGGGTATTTTGGGTCTTTGGGTATTTTCAGCCTTTTTCGTTTTTAGGGTCTTTCATGTATTTAAGGATTTTTTGGTCTTTTGGTCTTTAAGGATTTTGGGGTATTTAAGGGTCTTTGGGGTCTTTTGCATCTTCAGGGTATTTTTGGTCTATGGGGTTTTTGGGGTCTTCGGGTCTTTTCAGTCTTTTTGGTCTTTGGGGTCTTTTGGGTCCCACTTCCTCTTTTAGTTTCTCTGGGTCCTTTGGGTCCTCGGTGTATTTTTGGTGTTTGGGTCCTTGGGGTCTTTTGGGTCCTCTTGGTCTTTTGGGTCCTCAGAGGGGGGTTGGGGTGGGTGGTGGTCTTTTGGGTCCTCTGGGTGCTTTCGGTTGAGTATTTCAGGTTGCAATTGTGGTGAGCGTTAGCTCAGCCATCCAACCAATGGGTGAAGAACATACATACATACATACATACATACATACATACATACATACATACATGCATACATAATCACAAACACTTGCTCCATTATATATACACAAAGAATTAAGTTAAGCACCCCCCCCCCCCCGTTTTTTTACAACCTCGCACATTACAAGTTTGTTGTCGTCAAAACAGTGTAATATACCCATGATATTGCTATATTTTCTGGAGAAGTGATATTATGGTCACATAAAAACATAACAATCATGCCGTTTTCAATATTTTATTCTGAATAATTTAAGGTGAAATTTTTTGGGAATTTTAGGCATATTTTCACCTCAATTTAAGTATGGAGCTATAGGTCCATCACGGACAGTGTGGATGACGTTTATGTTTTCTAACGTACAGTCATTGTTCTGAGAAGACCTCTAGCGATCTTTGCGTCAATAACGTGTGTAGGACCCACGTGATCGGATCACTGACTCAACCCTACGTCTCATAGACCCTGTAAGCCGTCGTATGCGTTGCTGTGGCAGGTTGTTCCATTCCCGATGTAATGCACGTTCCAATTCATCCAGATTGGCTATTGGAGGGACCATCTTCGCAACCTTAGAATATATGCCAATGTATACATATACACAAAGAATATATATTAGGGGGTGCTTAACTTAATTCTTTGTGTAGGGGTGCTTAACTTAATTATTTGTGTATATATAGAGAGATTGTATTCCATAGTTAGTCCACATATACAATTTATTACGTACAAAGTTTTTTGAAGTATTGTTTAATTACATATTTGGAAGAGTTAACTCGCCTGAAATAAACTCATTATATATACCCTGGGAATATGAAAATATAGATAATTACACTACAGTTAGATCCCTAACTTCAGTTTTCAGGCACAGTACTTTTACGAAGTATAATAAATAACTAATTCCCTTGTAGGGAACACAACTCTCCCTCCTTTCCGCTCTTCCCTCCTCTCCATTCTTCCCTCCTCTCCGCTCTTCCCTCCTCTCCCCTCCTCTCCCCTCCTCACCCCAATCCACCCATCACTCCTCCCCACCCCTCACTCACCTCTACCCCTCACTCTCCTCTACCCCTCACTCTCCTCTACCCCTCACTCTCCTCTACCCCTCACTCCTCCCTCCTTCCCCTCACTCCTCTCCTCTCCCATTCCCTTACCTCCCTCTCAATCCTCACTCCTCTCCCCCCCCCCCCTCTCTCTCTTCTCTCCTCCTTCTCTCTTCTCTCCTCCCTCTCTCTTCTCCCCTTCTCACTCTTCTCCAACCACTCACTCCTCTCCAACCCCTCACTCCTCCCCACTCCACTCATCACTGTGCAGACTGTACAGGGGAGAGGATTTTGGTATTTTCAGACGTTTTGGTCTTTAAGGGTCTTTTGCGTATTTAAGGATCTTTTGGGGTCTTTTCAGTCTTTTGGTCTTCGGGGTATTCAAGGAATTTTGGGGTGTTTTGTTTCTTCGGGGTCTTTCAGGATCTTTGGGATCTTTTGTGTCTTTGGGGTATTTTAGGCCTTCAGAATTATTTCAGTCTTCGCAATCATATTGGTATTTGGGGTATACGGGGTATTTGGGGTCTTTATAGTCTTTGGGGTATTTTTGGTCTTCGGGGTCTTCAGGGTATTTTTGGGGTCCATTGGGTCTTTTCAGTCTTTGGTATTTGGGATCTTTGGGGTCCTCTGGGCCTTTTGGTTTCTCTGGGTCCTTTGGGTCCTCCGTGTATTATTGGTGTTCGGGTCCTTGGGGTCTTTTGGGTCCTCAGAGGGGACAGAGGGGGGCTGGGGTGGGTGGTGGTCTTTTTGGTCCTCTGGGTGCTTCAGGTTAAGTATTTCAGGTTACAATTGTGGTTAGCGTTAGCTCAGCTATCCAACCAATGGGTGAAGAGCGGACACACATACATACATACATGCAAGCCTCTCCTCAGTGAAAGACACATGAAAGCCCACTTGGAGTTTGCAAAAAAGCACCTAAAGGACTCTCAGACTGTGAGAAACAAGATTCTTCGGTCTGATGAAACCAAGATTGAACTGTTTGGCCTCCGTCTGGCGACTCTGCCATAAAACCCAGATCGGTGGAGTGTTGCAGTGATGGTTGTCCTTCTGGAAGTTTCTCCCATCTCCACACAGGATCTCTGGGGTTAAGCCAGAGTGACCATCGGGTTCTTGGTCACCTCTCTTACCAAGGCCCTTCTCCCCCGATTGCTCAATTTGGCCGGGCGGCCAGCTCTAGGAAGAGTCCTGGTTGTTCCAAACTTCTTCCATTTAAGAATTATGGAGGCCACTGTGCTCTTGGGAACCTTCAATGCAGCAGAGATTTTGTTGTAGGCTTCCCCAGATCTGTGCCTCGACACAATCCTGTCTCTGAGCTCTGCAGGCAGTTCCTTCGACCTCATGGCTTGGTTTTTGCTCTGATAAGCATTGTCAGCTGAGAGACCTTATATAGACAGGTGTGTGCCTTTCTAAATCATGTCCAATCAATTGAATTTACCACAGGTGGACTCCAATCAAGGTGTAGAAACATCTCAAAGATGATCAAGAGAAATGGGAGGCACCTGAGCTAAATTTCAAGTGTCATAGCAAAGGGTCTGAATACTTATGTCAATGTGATATTTCAGTTTTTTTATTTTGCAAAAATTTCTAAAATCCTGTTTTCTCTTTGTCATTATGGGGTATTGAGTGCAGATTGATGAGGGAAAAAATGAATTTCAACGATTTCAGCATAAGGCTGCAACATAACAAAATGTGAGAAAATTGAAGGGGTCTGAATACTTTCTGAATGTACTATATATATATATATATTGTTGTGGATTTGAGAATTGAGTTGTGGGTTTTTTTTTTGTATTGTTGTCAGTGTAATGAATTGTTATAAAATATCACCCTCCAGGTTGTGTATAAAGGTCAAAGGTCGTCCCCTTAGTTATTCCATATACAATCACGTAGCAAATCATAGATCTCCCTGTTCAGTAGTTATCTCCTTATTATGTGTATTAGTTTAAGGCTTTGTCTTCCATTAATTGACACTCCATTGCACCAAATTCAAATAAGGTAGATTCCCTTCCAATTCCCCTTTTGTCAGCCATTACCAACTGCATTGGGCGGTTTTCTGCGTGCGGTTTTCTGCATTCGCCGCTGCTGCTTTGGGACCATGTTTTTCGCCGCAATACTCCATTGAGCACGAGGTCATCTCGGAGCAGAAGGTGGGAGGAGTCAGCCCAGTGCCAGGAACAAGGCGTGGCCTTGCCAACGCCTCCTCTAGGGGTGGGATCGGTGAGCCCTCGCGACCAATCAAGGCCGAGGCGAGCTCACCGATGGGCGTGTCCTGGAGGCTGGCAGCTTGATCGCCCGAGGCGCAATAAAAGCGCACGCAAGCCTTTTGAGAGAGACGCACAGGAAGATCTTTGAGAGAGTCGGCAGATGCGTCAGAGAGCGAGCCCATCACGCAACGCCCCCACAAGAGAGATGAGCTTGACTCCACCACGCAGCTTTGACTCCACCACGCAGCTTTGACTCCACCACGCAGCTTTGACTCCACCACGCAGCTTTGACTCCACCATGCAGCTTTGACTCCACCACGCAGCTTCGACTCGCTGCTATGCGGGAACCAGTTTGCGGTGGCATCGGTGGCCGTCGAGGTCCAGGCCGACGTCCCGTGCGGGATCAAGCCCCAGCCAGCGTCCAGCTGAACCTTCCTCTCCCTCCAGCCATCCACCTCCTGCCATTCCTGTCATCATTTCCCATGTAAGTGTGCTTGTAGTCTGTCTTTTGTCTTGTCCCTGGGTATAAGTAAGCTTGTATAAGTTAATATTGCATTGTGTCCTTCTGGTCCTTCCCTCCTTTGTGTCTTTATTTTCTTATCTTTCCTTCTCCTTGGTTACTTTTCGTTGTGTACATAATAGGTAGAAATAAATCATATTTGTATTTCCTACCTTGGTTCTTCTTCTTCTTCTTCTTCTTGACATCCGTTCGTCTTTGTCTTTTCCCCATTGAACACCTGTGGCACGATTTGGCCAACGTTTCGGAATCGGGTTCGTTTCTGTTAATAGTTCGTGCCGCGGTTGCTAAAACCGCTCGGCAATTAACATCTGTCCGCGGTACGAACGGGGCTGTGCACCTGCCTTTCCAGAGGTAGCTGGGCAGCGTCAGGGACCCCGTCGGTCAGTCAGAGACGAGGGGATTAATCCCCCCTCGGTAAGGGGAACAGAGGCCGACGTTGGGTTCCGTAACAATTGGTGTCTGGGAATGAGATTTGAGGCCCGAACCAAATTTTTTATATAACATCAAAAAATTTGGTCAAAATTAAGAGCGCCCGAAATTTTAGAATATCCCAAATTTGAAATCGTGCCATGGATGATAAAGGCGGCCGGATGCCGGTGGGGGAATTAGAAGAGGAGTTAGGGGTAACCCAGGACCACAGGGGGGAAATGGAGGAGGAGAGCAATGAAGATGTGGTTGCGGGGGGATCAGGCGCACAAAATGGCGCCCTTGTGCACGAGGTTTCAGGCGCACAAAATGGCGCCTCGCACGAGCGCGTGGTGGTCGCGCCCGCTGCGCAGATGGGGGTGGGCGACATGCAGGCCTTCATGGCTCAATTCATGGCGGAAATACAGAAAGAGAACGACAGTATGGACAGGTTGGGAGGCCAAATGGAAGCAATGGGAGGCCAAATGGGGGCAATGAGGGACGAAGCAAGGGGTACCAGTGAACGGTTGGGAAATAAATTTGAGCGATTAGGAAATCAAATCGAGGGGCTCGGAAGCAAATTGGAGCGAATCGGTAGGGTTGGGGACAGAATGGGTGACCGCATGCAAAAATGTGGGGAGACCATGGATCGCATGTTGAGCGAGAGGGTCCCGAGGGTGCACGACGAGGTAAAGCGGGTCGAGGAGCACTGGTTGAGCGAAGTGGAGAAAAGCGTGGGTAAAATGACGGGTATAGAGATCGCGACCCGGGGTATGGGGCAGCCGGCGACCGCTGAGGTAGAGGGAATTTTATTAAAGCCAACGGTCGTTAAAGAACAAGTACAAAAAGTTTTAATTAAAACAAAAGCCGCGTCGATGGTACACAATGCCTAGATGCAGCTGTGCCTATAACGTCGATGTTATAGGCACAGGACATTCCTATTGATTTGATTACTTGATGTTATTTTTGTGCAAAATGAAAATATATCTCGGCAATTTCCCGTGTGTGGCGACGAATTTTTAATATATCTCGGCATTTTCCAGTCTGTTATTTCAGGAGGTGTATGACTGACCATGCCGCGATTTAAAAAATATATATCTCGGCAATTTCCCGTGTGTGGCGACACGTGAACAAAGCTATGCTCCTCTCTCCACATTATTGTGATGACGTATAAATTAAATATTTCATCGTGACGATTGTCATCAAATGGACGAATTTTTAATATATCTCGGCATTTTCCCGTCTCTTATTTCGGGCGGTGTATGACTGGCCATGCCGCGATTTAAAAAATATATATCTCAATGGACTTGAAGTTACAGGCCTTTGAGAATTCATTCGTTATATAAAGGGCAACTTTCATCGGATTTTCTTCCCGTTTTTTTTCAACCGAGTCTAAAACGATGTTAGCGACTGTGAGAAATGAAATGATATATCGAATTTGATTTGAAATAAAACTGTGTGAGAGAGGAAGACACCATGGGCCTACAAAACAGGCCTCAAAGCTATGCGAGTTAATAAAATGGTGGATATTTGTTTATATGAAGGCTCTCCCAGAATGGGTGGAGCTATGGTTCCCAGAATGGGTGGAGCTTTGAGGTTTTGCCTTCTCTGCAAGAACAAGAAGAAGAAGAAGAAGAACAACAACAACAACAGCAGAGGGCACTCTGAGCAGCGTCTGCGACGCGGCTAAAAAGAAATAGTTAAAATCGGGCTTGTAGAGACGGCAGAATTAAAAAAGCACCAGTTGGGGGGAGAAATGGTTTATGCATAAAGTCTAAGTTCACATCCTGATGCCGTACTTGCTAATCCTTATAAAGATTTGCAGGTGTTGGTGCAGGGAGGAAGAAGAACCCCGAAGGTGAGACGGGCTGTATATGGTGCCAAGAGGTTTTTCAGCAGGAGGATGTTTGGCGCGAAGAGAATTGTCGCGCGATTGGGATCGATATGGCACCCGGGCATTGTTGAAGGGTCCCGAGTGAGTGGAAATGGCGCACGTGTGAGGAAAAAGTGTGCGTCCAAGAGTGAGCGTGTTATAAAGTGTGCGGAGTGCGACACAGAGAATGAGAGCGATACGGAGTGTACGTGCGAGGGTGAGAGTGACCCGGAGAGTGAGCTGGTGGAGGAGCGGGTGCGAGGATGCACGTTTGGAATGGACGGCGAGGGTGTGCGAGAAAGCACACCTGAGTTGGTTGTGGCACGGGTGTGGGAGAGCCCATCGGAGCGCGTGAGTGGGTGGATGCAAGAGTGCACGCCCATGGTGAGTGGTATGGAGTACGTACCGAGGGAGAGTGCACAAGACGGTGCGCGAGGTGTGTTAAGGGAGTGTGCGAATGGCGAGTGTGCGTGAGAGGTGTGGTGTGTAACAGGGAGTGCGGAGGTGGAATGGACGGAGTGTGCGGGATGTATGAGCAACAAACGGAACGAGTGGTGTGAGCATGCAGAGGAGGCATCGACGTTGACCGGGGCAGCGTTTAGGGCAACGGTTAGCCGACGCGAGCACTCGGGGCACGGTGCGCTTTGTTGGATGCTCGGCCTGGCGCAGATCGGTGCTGCATCGCTTCTCTTCGAAGCGTCGTTGCCGATTCGGGCCTGGCCCGGCCCTGCACGGTCGAGTCCGGGCCTTGTCGGGCAAGGCGACCGGTCCGGTTCAAGGGCAAGTAGGAGGAAGCGGGTTTGGTGCCCCCTGGCGGGTGCGGGGTTCCGACCGGGCGAGATTGAGCCATCGGGCCGGGGACCGCAAGGTGCCACGCCGAGATGGTGCGTGGAATCTCGGCCCGACCAAACAGCCTCCCGTGCACCGAATGCCGGACGGATTCAACCTGCAGGTGACCAAACCACCCGAATTCATTGCTCGGCTTTGCGAAGGCGAGTGTTAATGATGTGACGATGCACCGAGGCTCAAATATAGCGGACTGTGAAGATGATAGTGTTTTGGACCCGAAATTGAGGATAGGGAATTTGTGATCGGCAAAAATATGATGATTGGCAGATTTTTTTTTTTTTTTTTTTCCCCTTGTATACTGAATCGGGGCTCGTGGAAGAGCTAACATTTATTTCACAAACAAATCAACCAGACAAACAAAATATACAAAAAGAGGGAGCGGAAGACAAGATGGGGAGAGAAGGGGAAGCACACAACCACAACATTTGAGAGCAGGGAGAAGTGTGGGAGGGAGAGGGCTTGGGGGGAGGAGGCGTGGGAAGGGGGGGGGAGAGGTATAAAACACAAGGGGACCGAAATTAGCGGGGGTAGAAAAGATCAAGGTTTTGGATGGGGGAGGATAAGAGATGGTGGTGAACAGCTGTTTTAAAGACCTGGAGGGTGGAGTGGGATTGAAGAGAGTGAGGGAGTTTGTTCTAGAGGCGGGAGAAAAGAGGAATGAAGGAGTGAAGGTGAGCAGAAAGTCTTGATTTTGGCAGTTTAACCATAAGAGGGCTGCAGGCAGATCTTGTGCGACCTGTAGGAATATTTGGGGGACAGAGCCCAGAGACAGCTGGGGGGGGGGGGGGCAAGGCCAGAGAGGAGTCGGTAGAAGACGGAAAGACCACCAACCTGCCTGTGGTGAGTGAGTGAGAGGCCCTTGGAGTTAGCTTCATCGCGGGAGATTCCAATGATTCTGAATGCTTTGGTTTAAACAGCGTGAAGACGAGCTAGGTGTGAGGCAGGTGCACCAGCCCAGAGGGGAGAGCAGTATTCCATAGAGCTGTGGATGAAAGCCTTGTATGTGGTGAGGAGCTCAGGTGTGCCAAGGAAGGACTTTGCACAACGGAGGATGCCCAGTCGGCGACTGGCTTTGGAGGCCAGATTTGAAATGTGGTTTTCCCAGGAAAGATCATGGCAAATAGTGAGACCCAAAAGCCTGAGTGACAGAACTTCTTGGAGAGGATTATTCAGAAAGTGGATGGGAGGGTTGTCCAGTCGGTCTTTTCGGAGAGACATCGTAAGAGTGTGAGGTTTATCAGGATTGAAAGACATGTTCCATTTGTTTGCCCAGTCTGTGATTTTGTCCGTGTCTGCAGAGAGTGAGGAGGCTGCAGACTGCCGATCTGAGGGATGAGGAATGGAGCGATAGAGAGTAGAGTCATCAGCAAAGAGATAGAGAGGATTTTCAAGAGAGTCAGAGAGATCATTGATGAAGACCAGAAAAAGCACAGGGCCCAGAACACTACCTTGGGGAACTCCAGCCTGAACAGGAAGAGGAGATGAGAGAAACCCATTCAGGGTCACACGTTGACTACGACCAGAGAGGAAGTCCGCCAGCCATGCGTGGAGATTTCCATGGATACCAGACCCTATCGAAGGCACGTGAAATGTCAAGGGAGACAGCTCTAATTTCCTGTTTGGCGTTGAGGACCTCCATCCATTGTTGAAAAAGCAGAAGCAGCATGTCCAGAGTAGAGTGACCAGGTCTGAAACCAAATTGATGATCAGAGATCAAGCCATTGGAGAAGAGGAAAGATTTCATATCTGAAGCAATGATGGATTCCATGACTTTGCTGACAATTGGGAGAAGGCTGATTGGTCTGTAGTTGCTAGGATCTGTTTTTGCACCTTTTTTGTGCAAAGCGGTGATGTTGGCTGATTTCCAAGCAGATGGCAGATGACCTTGAGCAAAAGAGAGGGTGAAGAGAACAGAAAGAGGGAGTGAAAGAGCGGAAGAACATGATTTTAGGACCCGTGGACTGATGCCGTCAGGACCAGTTGCAGAATCAGAGTCGAGGGTTGACAGAAACTTTTCCACCTTGTCAGGATGAAAGGACACGGAGTCCAGGAGCAGCTGGGTACGACTGGGTACGGTGGGTACAGAGAGGGATGGGTTTGGGACACAAGATTTAGAGGCAAACACAGAGTTGAGGCATTCAGCTTTTTCACGTGCGGAGTCAGCCGTTAAGCCGTTTGAGGTGAGGGAGGGTATGGAGGGGGAACAAATACCACAAACAGATTTGACCAGACGCCACCAGGATTTGGAAGAGGGAGACAGATAAGAGAGTTCGGTCTTGAGAACGGTGAGATATTGTTGCCTGGCTCTCCTGAGGGTGGACACACACTTGTTTCGGGCTTTGTTAAAGGAAATGAGATTTCCTTCCGTTGGATTTGCTTTCCAGGAGACGAAAGCAAGTTGTTTCAGGGCAACAGCCTCACCACAAGATTCCGTGTACCATGGACGGGAGGAAGGGTATGACAACTGAAGACGAGATGGGATAAATCTGTGCATGAGAGAGAGCAATTTACTTTGAAAGAATTCCCAGGATGAGTTGATGTCAGAGGCGGTAGAGATGGGAGACCAGTCCAGATGATTGATGGCTGCTTGAAGACCGTGCCAGTTGGCCTGAGTGAAATGCCAGACTCGTCGACGCTGAGGAGGCTCTCTGAGAATGATCAGAGAGATGTCCACTTTGACAAGCACATGATCAGATGAGCCGATTGGAGCAGAAGAAGAGCAGCAGACATTTTCAGGGAAGTTAGTCATAACCAAGTCCAGAAGAGAAGATGCTCCGTTGACTGAGATCCGGGTCGGGAAATTGACAGATTGTGTCAGTCCCAGTGAGTCGCAGAAGTCCTTTGCTGAGGAGCCATGGCTGGTGAGAAAGGTACCCACACCCAGCCAACTGGCATGGTGACCATTGAAGGAGGAAGAGAGGAAGAGAGAGAGTTGGGATGAGTAGATAGAAGTTGGTCCATATTATCAGACAGCGAGATGTAATGGAGTCATCACTGTTTGGTGGACGGTACAACACACATATGAACAAGAGGTGGGAGCGAAGGGGAAGCCGTAGCCAGAGGTATTCCTGGGGGTGAGGTGGAGAGAGTGCAGTGCAGGGCGAGTGAGGAAGAGAGTTTTTGATAAAGATAGCAACCCCACCTCCAGGACGAGGCTCAGGTCTATCATACCGGAGGAGGGAGTAACCTGGGAGAGATACCAAGGCATCAGAGAAATCATGAAGGAGGAAAGTTTCTGTTAAGCAGATCACATCTGGTTTGTCAGAAGCAACCTGTATGGAGAGATCAGTCAAGTTTGAGCGAAGGCCCCGGATGTTTGAGGTCCATACCGTTAATGAAGAGGAAGGGGGAGCATCGGGTACAGAACAGGGGGGGGGGGGAGGGTAGGGTAAGATGTGGAAAAGGAGGAAGAGGTAGGGACAGCTGTTGAAGGTGTGTCAGATATTTCAGAGATTTCAGAATAGCTTGGAGAAAGGGAAGAATGGGGCGGACAAAAGGTTTGATGGAGATTGGGTGAGGCACAGTGAGGTGTTATTTGAGGTGGGGGAAGAGCGAGGCAGAAGGTTGGGGGAGATGAAGGTGAAAGTTGGAAGGGGGAAGAAGCAGGGAGGATGCTTTGAGGGGGAGGGGTGAGAGGGGAGTCTAGGAGGGGAGGAGCGAGGGAGAGTCTCGGAGGGGAGGGGTGTGGGGGGAGTTTAGGAGGGAGGGAAGGGAAGGGGTAAGGGGGGAGATTTGAAAGGGATGGGTGATGGGGAGGATTTGGAGGGGAGGGGTGAGATTGGATTTTGAAACGTGTACGATTCATGGGAAACGAACATTTTTTGCAAAATGAGTTTGAGACCTTTGAGTCAAAAATACGTTTGAGGAAGCTGAAGGAGGGGTGGAGTTCTGGAGAGTTTAGGGAATGTAGAAAAGAGGAACTGTAAGAGATGGTATTATTTATTTTTTTTGGAATGAATAGATTTGGTGAGCAAGACGAAAGCATCCTTTTGTAGGAGAAGAAGAAAAAGGTGTTATAATATATGAGAGAAAATAGTTGTTCAGGGGAGAGATTATACATTTCTAACTACGTGATCGCATGATCGCGAACAACGTGAACGAAGAACGAACGAACAAGTAAGAACAACAAATGAACGAATAAGACCTGAGAAGGAAATATTTTTTGGGGTTTTTTTTTTTTGAGTAGAGATATTAAACAAGGAGGTATGGGGTGAACGACTGGGACGAAACAGAGAACGAAAATAAATGCAGCGCATTCGACGAACCGCTGCGAAAAACAAAACCACAAGGTCGGAGACGGTACGGTAGCCTAAGCCTACGAGTACTAGGCCTCAGAATACTCGATACGCATTAACCGACGATTGTGTATACATGTACGAAAAATTAGCACCGAAAATTTTCCAAAAGATACGCTATAGGTACACACACCGAAAGATAGATACAGTCTCGACAAAAACACAATTGTGAAAGATTACTTAGCTTCGAAAGCGTGAGCGCATGGAACAGCTTCGAAAAGACGTGACCTCGCCGTGATTGGTAGAATGATCGGCAGATGATTGGCAAACTTTGATTGGCTGAAATTTGATGCGCAAAATTTGTAGTGAGAGATACCCGTTGTGGTGGGATGGCAACTCTGCCATCTCTCACATAGGGGGCAAAGGAGCAATAGCTATGGGGTTTGGCAGTGAAAACTAGCCCGGGAGGGTTTGGATAATGTATAGGGATCCAGAGACGATTGACCATAGGTAACGGTAAGTTTAAGTAGCAACATTGGACAGGTAGTGGGGACATAGAGAGGGTAGTTGGATTATAATGATGAGGGAGCGCAATAATATAAGGGGCGACGGGGAAGCGCGAGTTTTAGTAGGGCACCAGGTAGATTAGATGATGCCGTGTGTGTGTGTGTTGAAAGTGTACTCAGCAGCGTATTGTGAGAAGTGTGAGATGAGTGACATTGTGTTGAGTGAATGAGCTTGCAAGTGGTGCAAGTGACGAACGTGTGTCCATGGTGCAGCCGGTGGGTGCGTCCGTGGTGCAGCCGATGTGTGCGTCTGTGGTGCAGCCGATGGGTGCCTCTCGGGCTTGGTGAAATGAGGAATTGCTAGGCAATGCTCGGGAGGTGATTGTGAGTTGTGTTGAGCATGGAGGTGTATGGAACAGTGCATGAGTGAGTAATTGTGGATTGTGTGTTGTGTTGACCAAATGGTCCAGGGAGGAAGGAGGGTGCAGGAAGCACCAGGTGTAGGAGTGATTGCACAGGTGTGCAAATTACAGGTGTATGGAGAATGGATGTGTGGAATACATGGAGTATGGAATAAATGGAGTATGGAATGGATGGTCATGGAGTGAGTATGGTGGAAACTGTGGAGTGGAGTGGATGGTGCGAAGGTGTGAATGGGGGAAAAGTGGACCCAAACAAATACCCGGGGAGGGTAGTTTAAGAGTTAGGTAGAGGGTACAGGTAAATTGTGGTTGGATATTGGCATCTGTGGTGCGTGGTGGAAGAATGGTGTTTGGATGGGTGCATTAGTGATGTGGAAATGGCTGGGCGTGTGACCTGTTAGTATGTGTAGTTGAATGGGCACTCCACCACTGTGAGGATGTCGGCCAGGTGAGGCTGCAGGTGGGCTCTGGGAGCCGTTAGAGTTGTGGATGGGGCCGAGGATCCGGAGGACGGACCCGGGTAGCCCAGTGCCAGAGAGGGCACCGAGTGGGGAGAGCGCCAGGGGGCCTTCCCCAGTAGATAGGTTAGGATAAGGAGCAGGTAAGCTCGGAGGCAACTGCAGTGGTGGAGGTGTGCAGGTGGGTAGACCTGCTGGGAGAGCCACACGACCCAGTCCGGAAATTGTGCAAGGGCACAGTGAGTTGAATCGGGGGAGTGAGACCCCAAATTGATGAAGCACCACAGTTTGGTCAATGGGAATTTGGTTCTTAAAACCGCATAGAGTAAGATGGCCAATGGTTTGGCAGGGAAAGACCCCGGGTAGTGTAAAGTGAATTAATGTCATTTAGAAGATAGTTAGGATTAAGAATCTCCTCGCACCATCTACATCCACTCACCTGAGGTGACAGAACTCCACACCATGCCAGGTTGTTTTTATTATTTTTTGTGCAAATGGTTGAAATGTGAGATGCATCATGACGTGGGTGTGACATTGTGCTTTGTTGTTCCATCTCTCCCTCCTTATGAGGATTGATGATGAATTGGGTGATGTCAAATTTGGTTAGAGGGATTGTGGGGACGAATTTGGTATAGGCGAAATATAGGGAAGACGAGACAGTAGTGACGAATTTGTAAATGTGTAGATTTTTGTACATATGGGGTAAGGGCAAGGGTAGAGTAGGTAACAGGGGGGGTGACGTACGGTAGGGACGAGCTTTCTCACTTCGCTCTCCGTACGCACCTCGTCTTGCATTGCCTTGTTTGATGTGTACCCTTGTGACCTTACCCCTCACTCACCTGTCTTCTCCCCCCCCCCCCCCCCTTGTCTCCCACCCGAGGACTGTGCGCCACTGGGCGCCGAGGGGAGCATGCGGGAGTCCGCCATTGTGTGCAAGAACTCTCGCAACCACAGCTGCCTGCATCGATGCACCACTTATGGACCACATGTCTGTGGCTGAGCACCACTTATGGACCCCATGGGTTGGGGCATGGCCCCTCTGCTGGAACAGGCCATGATGGCCCGAGATCTTGCTGGCGGACCTTGGTAGCATGGCACAAATGCCACACAGGTGAACCACTCATATCCGGTCCCTGTGGGCCATAAATAAAAACGGACATGTTTTGTGCATTTCATTTTATTATGTCCAAATAGGCCGCCAGTAAGAAGATGAAGAAAGACAACATCACGAAGAACATTGGCCAGCAGAAGGAGCCGAAGAGCAAGAACACCACCAGGGGTTTGTTTGGTTATTTTTATGATGAACTGTGGTGACTGTGCACTGATTGGTGCTTTATGGTGTTTTGGTGTGTTTTTGGTGCTGTATGGTGCGTCGATGCCGGGCAAGCTGTCTCCCCCCAAAAAAGAACAATTACAGGTCCTGGGTTAGTTTTGTAAATACAAGTAGCATCAACTGTAAATAATGCTCCCCCATCGTTCATGTTGTAGTTTGAAGACAATTCCGCAATTCGGTTAGCTGTGGGCGTAAATATGTTAGATAGGGTGCAATGCAGCAGCGGGACATATTTATTTGTGTTTTAAAACTGTCACACTCAGGGTCAGGTTAAATGTAGAGGGAACTACACCTACGTGCCACACTAAAGGTAAAAGTTTAATTGGCCCGGGACGTGCCTAAGAGGAGGATGATGCAGTGTTGTGGATTTGAGAATTGTGATGTGGGTTTTTTTTTTGTATTGTTGTCAGTGTAATGAATTGTTGTAAAATATCACCCTCCAGGTTGTGTATAAAGGTCAAAGGTCATCCCCTTAGTTATTCCATATACAATCATGTAGCAAATCATAGATCTCCCTGTTGAGTAGTTATCTCCTTATTATGTGTATTAGTTTAAGGCTTTGTCTTCCATTAATTGACACTCCATTGCACCGAATTCAAATGAGGTAGATTCCCTTCCAATTCCCCTTTTGTCAGCCATTACCAACTGCATTGGGCGGTTTTCTGCGTGCGGTTTTCTGCATTCGCCGCTGCTGCTTTGGGACTGTGTTTTTCGCCACAAGACTCCATTGAGCACGAGGTCATCTCGGAGCAGAAGGTGGGAGGAGTCAGCCCAATGCCAGGAACAAGGCGTGGCCTCGCCAACGCCTCCTCTAGGGGCGGGATCGGTGAGCCCTCGCGACAAATCAAGGCCGAGGCGAGCTCACCGATGGGCGTGTCCTGGAGGCCGGCGGCTTGATCGCCCGAGGCATTATATAAGCACGCGCGAAAGCTTTCAAAGAAGAAGTTGAATACCCAGAGAGTCCTGAGAGTTGCGTCAGAGAAATGGCAGAGAGACAGCAAGCATTTGAGAGAGAGATAGAACACATCACGCAAGGCCCCCACAGCAGATGCGGCACACCACAGCAGATTGAACCGACGGAGCTTGGGAACCACCGCAGTTTTGGACCACGGCAGCGTTGAGCGGTGACGGCAGTTGCAGCTTCAGAGGAATCGCCGTACGAGAGATGGTTGAGGAGAGCCGACGGCTGCCCAACTCGAGCCGCAATCATCCCAACCACCCGGACCCTTCCCGCCATTCATTCCTGCCATCATCCCCCGTGTAAGTCTGATTGTTCGTCCATCTTCTGTGTTGTCCTGGGGTTTAAGTAAGACTGTTAATAGGTAAGCTAGAGTTTCACTGTGTCCTTCTGGCCCGTCCCTCTTTCTGTCTTTATTTTCTTATTCTTCCTTCTTCCTTGGTTTCTTTCATTGTGTAAATAGTAGTAATAAATAATAGTCGTATTTCCAACCTTTTGCCTTCGTCTTCCTCTTCTTCACATCCGTCGTCTTTGTCTTTTCCCCATTGAAAACCTGTGGCACGATTTGGCCAGCGTTCAAGGATCGGGTGTGGTATCTGTTAATAGTTCGTGCCGCGGTTGCTAAAACCGCACGGCAATTAACATCTGTCCGCGGTACGAACGGGGCTGTGCCACCGGCCTTTCCGGAGGTCGCTGGGCAGCGTCAGGGACCACGTCGGTCAGTTATAGAAGAGGGGATTAATCCCCCCTCTAAGGGGGAACAGAGGCCGACGTTGGGTTCCGTAACATTTGGTGTCAGGAGTGGGATTCGGACCTGAAGCGCTTAGCGTGCTCAAATTACGAGTGGCCCGAGATTTTGTTTTATAAAATCCTAAATTTAAAAATCATGCCATGGATGGTCAAGGCGACGGGATGCCGGTGGGGGAAATAGAAGAGGGGTTAGGGGTAACCCAGGACCAGAGGGAAGAAATGGGGGATGAGAGAAATGAGGATGTGGTTGAGGGGGTTTCAGACACACAACATGGCGCCTCGCACATGGCAGCGAGGGCTGCGCAAATGGCTGTGCAAATGCAATGCGCAAATGCGCAAATGGCTGTGCAAATGTGCGCAAATGGCACTGCGCAAATGGCTGTGATAAATTTGGACGCCCTCATGACGTGATTATTAGCGAGGATGGGAGTGTTAAGACAGGAACTGAATAAAGAGATGGATCGAATGGCCAGATTGAAAAAGGCGGGGGAGAACATTGACCGCAGATTGGGCGAGCAGGTCCCAGGGGTGCACGAGGAGGTAATGCGACTCGAGGAGCCCTGGTTGAGCGAAGCGGAGAAAAGCACGGGTAAAATGACGGGTATAGAGATCGCGACCCGGGGTATGTGGCAGCCGGCGACCGCTGAGGTAGAAGAGGGAATTTTATTAAAGCCAGCGGTCGTCGTGGTGAATAAAGAAAAAGAAATAATGGGTATAGTTAAAATTGAAGGGACGATGGAGGTAGCCCAGGAATCGGAGGAAGGAATGGAAATTGCTCAAAGTCCGTGCTCACATCACGATGCTGTGCTCATTAATCCTTATAAAGATTTGCAGGTGTTGGTGCAGGGAGGAAGAAGAACCCCGAAGGTGAGACGGGCTGTATGTGGTGCCGGGAGATTTTGTAAGAGGGGGTTTGGCGCGAAGAGAATTGTCGCGCGATTGGGATCAATATGGCACCCGGGCATTGGTGAAGGGTCCCGTGTGGGTGGAAATGGCGTGCTTGTGGAAAAAAGTGTGCGTCGGCGAGTGGGTGTGTTATAAAGTGTGGGAGTGAAACCGAGTGCGAGCGGGAATGCACGTCGGGGTGTATGGAGTGTGACACAGGGAGTGAGAGTGATACGGAGTGTACGTGCAAGGGTGAGTGTGACACGGAGAGTAAGGTGGTGGTGGAACGTGTGCGAGGAAGCACACCTGAGTTGGTTGTGGCGCGGGTGTGGGAGAGCCCATCGGAGTGCGTTAGTGGGTGGATGCAAGAGTGCACGCCCATGGTGAGTGTTACGGAGGACGTAACGGAGGAGAGGTGTGGAACGAAGTGTGCGAATGGTGAGTGTGCGTGAGAGGAGTGGTGTGTAACAGGGAGTGCGGTGGTGGAATGGACAGAGTGTGTGGGATGTATGGGTTGTGTTGGAACGCCGGGCTTGGTGAGTGTGGAAAGGGTCGTGTATGCGTGTGAGCATGCGGGTAAGGCATCGACGTTGAAAGGGGTAGCGTTTAGAGTGACGGATAGCCGAGGCGAGCACTCGGGGCGTGGTGCGCTTTGTTGGATGCTAGGCCTGGCTCGGATCGATGCTGCATCGCTTCTCTTAGAAGCGCCGTTGCCGATTCGGGCTAGGCCCCGCCCTGCACGGTCGAGTCCAGGCCTTGTCGGGCGAGGCGACCGGTCCGGTTCAAGGGCGAGTAGGTGACGCGTGTAGTAGGTGAAGTAGGTGAAGCATGTAGTAGGTGAAGTGGGACGGTGCCACCTGGCAGGGGCGGGGTTCCGACCGGGCGAGATTGAGCCATCGGGCCAGCGACCGCAAGGGGCCGCGCCGAGATGGTGCGTGGAATCTCGGCCCAACCAAACCCCCCCCCCCCCTTGAACCGAATGCCGGACGGCTTCAACCTGCAGGCGACCAAACCACCCGAATTCATTGCTCGGCTTTGCGAAGCCGAGCTCTGAAAATATAACGACGCACCGAGGCTCAAGTATAGCGGACTGTAATGATGATAGTGTTTTGGATCCGATATTGAAAATAGTGAATTTGAAAAGCAAAATTTGATGACTGGTAGAATGATTGGCAGATGATTGGCAAATTTTTGATTGGCTGAAATTGGATGGGCCAAATTGGTAGTGAGAGGTACCCGTTGTGGAGGGATGGCAACTTTGCCATCTCTCACAGACGGGGGCAAAGGAGCAATAGTTTTATGGGGTTTATGGCAGTGAAAACTAGCCCGGGAGGGTTAGGATATAGTGTGTAGGGATCTAGAGAGATGACCATAGGCAACGGTAAGGTTAAGTCGCGACTTTGGACAGGTAGTGGGGACATAGAGAGGGTAGTTGGATGTTAATGACGTGGGATGTGCTTAGTTTAAAGGGGCGAATGGGAAGCGCGAGTTTCAGAAGGGAGTAGTCAGCTTAGATGATGCCGTGTGTTTGTGGTTTATGGGATGAGGAATTGGTATGGAAGTTTTGTGTGAGAGTCCAGGTGCAGCCGGGGTGGGGGGGGGGGGGTGTCCGTGGTGCAGCTGTTGGGTTTGGCCGTGGTGCAGCCGGTGGGTGTGTCCATGGTGCCGCCGGTGCGCGTGTCCGTGGTGCAGCCGATGGGTGTGTCCATGGTGCCGCCGGTGCGCGTGTCCGTGGTGCAGCCGATGGGTGTGTCCATGGTGCCGCCGGTGCGTGTGTCCGTGGTGCAGCCGGTGGGTGTGTCCATGGTGCCGCCGGTGCGTGTGTCCGTGGTGCAGCCGGTGGGTTGTTTCCATGGTGCCGCCGGTGCGTGTGTCCGTGGTGCAGCCGGTGGGTGTGTCCGTGGTGCCGCCGGTGCGCGTGTCCGTGGGGCAGCCGATGGGTGTGTCCATGGTGCCGCCGGTGCGTGTGTCCATGGTGCAGCCGGTGGGTGTGTCCGTGATGCCGCCAGTGCGCGTGTCCGTGGTGCAGCCGATGGGTGTGTCCATGGTGCCGCCGGTGCGTGTGTCCGTGGTGCAGCCGGTGGGTGTGTCCGTGGTGCCGCCGGTGCGCGTGTCCGTGGTGCAGCCGATGGGTGTGTCCATGGTGCCGCCGGTGCGTGTGTCCGTGGTGCAGCCCGTGGGTGTGTCCGTGGTGCCGCCGGTGCGCATGTCCGTGGTGCAGCCGATGGGTGTGTCCATGGTGCCGCCGGTGCGTGTGTCCGTGGTGCCGCCGGTGCGCGTGTCCGTGGTGCAGCCGATGGGTGTGTCCATGGTGCTGCCGGTGCGTGTGTCCGTGGTGCAGCCGGTGGGTGTGTCCATGGTGCCGCCGGTGCGTGTGTCCGTGGAGCAGCCCGTGGGTGTGTCCGTGGTGCAGCCGATGGGTGCGTCCGTGGTGCAGCCGATGGGTGCCTCTCGGGCTTGGTGAAATGAGGAATTGCTAGGCAATCCTCGGGAGGTGATTGTGAGTTGTGTTGAGCATGGAGGTGTATGGAGCAGTGCATGAGTGAGTAATAGTGATTGAGTGTTGTGTTGACCAAATGGTCCAGGGAGGAAGGAGGGTGCAGGAAGCACCAGTAGGAGTGATTGCACAGGTGTGCAACTGAACAGGTGTATGGAGAATGGTTGTGTGGAATACATGGAGTATGGAATATATGGAGTATGGAATGGATGGTCATGGAGTGAGTATGGTGGAAACTGTGGAGTGGAGTGGATGGTGTGAAGGTGTGGATGGGGGAAAAGTGGACCCTACCACAAATACCCGGGGAGGGTAGTGTAAGTGTTAGGTAGAGGGTACAGGTAAATTGTGGTTGGATATTGGCATCTGTGGTGCGTGGTGGAAGAATGGTGTTCGGATGGGTGCATTCGTGACGAGGAAATGGCTGGGCGTGTGGCCTGTTAGTGTGTGTAGTTGGTTGAGCACTCCACCACTGTGAGGATGTCGGCCAGGTGAAGCCGCAGGTGGGCTCTGGGAGCCGGTAGAGTTGTTGTGGATGGGGCCCCAGGACCCGGAGGACGGACCCGGGTAGCCCAGTGCCAGAGAGGGCACCGAGTGGGGAGAGCGCCAGAGGGCCTTCCCCAGGTAGATAGGTTAGGGTAAGGAGCAGGTAAGCTCGGAGGCAACGACAGTGGTGGAGGTGTGCAGGTGGGTAGACCTGCTGGGAGAGCCACACGACCCAGTCCTGAAATTGTGCAAGGGCCCAGGGAGTTGAATCGGGGGAGTGAGACCCCAAATTGATGAAGCACCACAGTTTGGTCAATGGGAATTGGTTTTTTAGAACCCATAGAGTAAGTTGGCCAATGGTTTGGCAGGGAAAGACCCCGGGTAGTGTAAAGTGTATTAAAGTCATTTAGGAAGATAGTTAGGATTAAGAATCTCCTCGCACCATCTGCATCCACTCACCTGAGGTGACAGAACTCCACACCATGCCATGTTTGATTATTTTTACTGTGCAGATGTTTTGGATTGTGAGATGCATCATGACATGGGTGTGACATTGTGCTTTGATGTTCCATCTCTCCCTCCTTAGGAGGGACTGATGATGAATTGGGTAATGGCAAATTTTGGATTAGTGGGAGTGAAGACGAATTTGGTATAGGGGAGATATGGGGAAGACGAAACAGATAGCGATGGATTTGTAAGGTGTAGTGTAATGTGTAGATTTTTGTAAATATGGGGTAAGGGCAAGGGTAGAGTAGGTAACAGGGTGGGTGGCGTACGGTAGGGACGAGCTTTTCTCTGCCCAGTCTCCAAACGCACCTCGCCTTGCATTGCCTTGTTTGATGTGTACCCTTGCGACCTTACCCCTCTCTCACCTGTCTTCTCCCCCCCCCCCACCTTGTCTCCCACCCGAGGAGAGTGCGCCACTGGGCGCCGAGGAGAGCGTGCGGGAGTCCGCCATTGTGTTCCCGAAACTCCCGCAACCAGCTCTCTGCATCGATGCACCACGTATGGACCACATGTCTGTGGCTGAGCACCACTTATGGACCCCATGGGTTGGGGCATGGCCCCTCTGCTGGAACCGGCCATGAAGGCCCGAGATCTTGCTGGCGGACCTTGGTCACAGGGCACCTATGCCACACAGGTGAACCACCCCTAGTCGGCCCTGTGGGCCATAAATAAAAAATGGACACGGTTGTGCACTTTTATTATGACAAATACGCCGCCAGCAAGAATAGCAAGTTGACAACATCTGGAAGAATATTAGCCAGCAGAGGGAGCCGAAGAGCAAGACCACCAGGAGGGTTTGTTGGTTTATTTTTATTATGAACTGTGGTGACTGTGCACCGCTTGGTGCTTGATGGTGTTTTGGTGTTTTGGTGCGTTTTTGGTGCTTTCTGGTGTGTCAATGCAGCACAGGCTGTCTCCCCCCCCCCCCCCCCAAAAGAACAATCGCAGGTCCTGGGTTGCATTTTGTAAATACAAGTAGAGTAACTGCAAATAATGCTCCCCCATCGTTCATGTTGTAGTTTGAAAACCATTCCGCGATTCGGTTAGCTGTGGGCGTGAGTCTGTTAGGCAGGGTGCAATGGAGCAGCGGGACATATTTAATTGTGTTTTAAAACTGTCACACTCAGGGTCAGGTTAAATGTAGAGGGAACTACACCTACGTGCTACACTAAAGGTAAAAGTAATAGGCCCGGGATGTGCCTAAGAGGAGGAGGGTGCAGTGTTGTGGATTTGAGAATTGTGTTTTTTTATTGTGGTAAAATATCACCCTCCTTCCTCCATTTGGTGCATAAAGGTCAAAGGTCGTGCCCGTAGTTATTCCATAAACAATCACGTAGCAAATCATAGATTTCCTCCTTGTTTAGTAGTTATCTCCTTATTATGTGTATTAGATTAAGGCCTTGTCTTCCATTAATTAACACTCCATTGCACCAAATTCAAATAAGGTAGATTCCCTTCACATTCCCCTTTCGTCAATTGCCAACTGCATTGAGCGGTTTGCTGCATTCTGCCGCTGCTGTGGGGTTGTGGTTTTTCGCTGCAAGACTCCATTAGCCACGAGGTCATCTCGGAGCAGAAGCTGGGAGGAGTCGGCCCAGCGCCGGGAACAAGGCGTGGCCTTGCCAACGACCAATCAGGGCCGAGGCGAGCTCACCGATGGGCGTGTCCTGGAGGCCGGCGGCTTGATCGCCCGAGGCGTTATATAAGCGCGCGTGAAAGCTTTCAAAGAAGAAGTTGAATACCCAGAGAGTCCTGAGAGTTGCGTCAGAGAAACGGCAGAGAGACAGCAAACATTTGAGAGAGAGAGAGAGAACCCGTCACGCAAGGCGCACAAACTTCCTTTCCTATCACCTATCGCACAAACTTCCTTTCAAGGACTCAAAGTTCACTCGCGATGTATGCTCGACCGCTTGACATGGAGCTTCAACCACGCTTCTTCTCCGACCTTTTCTTCACGACCTCTTCTTCTTCGCTCGTCGTTTTCTGGTGCACGATTTCCTGTATCATTTTAAGTTAACCTTTTTAACTTTAGATAGCTGTTCCTGTTTAATAAACCTTTTGAGAATAATAATAATACATAATATCAGAAACATGTCAAGTGGGTGAAAACCACAACAGCGGAGGTGATGAATCCGTAACACTTCCCCCCTCAAGAAAGAAAGTTTGAACACAGCGAAAACTTTCTTTGCATGCAAACTCTTTAAACAAACAAAAATAAACTCACAACCCAAATCACCAATTCCCGTGAGCAGCAGTTATCAACATCTCAAAAATAAAGCAACAAAATTTCACACAACCCACAGAGATTTCCAAAGTTAATTGACTCTGGACAAAGCGTCAGCCATGACATTGTCCCTGCCCTTTACAGGTTCAATTTCCCAGTTGGACTTCTGCAAAGCCAAACTCCATCTCACCCCCCTCTGATTTTATTTTTCGTTTCTTTTGAATGAAGGTTAAGGGGTAGTAATCAAAATCCAAATTCAAGCAAATCTACAACACTTTTCCCGGGAGGCCGAGCTGAAAGCCAGGTTCCATGGTGGTTGGGTGGTGACTGGTGAGGCCTGGAAGTATTCACTCCATGGACGCCTTTCGGAACGTGGAGTTCACGGTTAGTCCATGCAGGGAAGTCCACTACATGGACGCCGTTAGGAACGTGGAGTTCACGGTTAATCCATGTCGGGAAGTTCACTACATGGACGCCTTTAGGAACATGGCATTCACGGTTAATCCATGTTGGAATCTTGGCTCGGCGGCTCCGCAACATTCAGTGCTTCAACTTTTCTGAACTTTCACAATAATTACAGTGTAGCTTATCACTGAAGTCACATGAATAGCGGTCTCCTTCTCGGCCACTACTCTGACAATCCTTCCTTCGGGAGCTGCCGAATAATATCGATTGCGGCCACCACCAACATTACTCCTCCATTGTCCTCTTCTGTAGCCCCCACGACACCTATGAAATGCCTTCCCTACTGTTATGTTCCGACCCTCCAACTCCTTGCTATTCAGATCCTTTTTTGCATCTCTGGCATCCTTTGAGTTTTCAAACGTGACAAAGCCAAACCCTCTTGACTTTTGCGTCTCCCTGTCTTTTATCAGCAGCACTTCCAAAAGCGGTCCATATTTGCTGAAAACAGAGGTCAGAACTTCTTCCTTTGTGTTGAAGTTCAGTCCACCTACAAATAACTTGTCAAATTTGTCGCCATCCATAACTGGTGTGGTGTTATTTTCCCTGCTGGGCGTTTTTACCAACCATCGGGTTACCATAAACTTGACCACCGGCCAAATCATTCCCGATAACCAAAGATACTCCCTCTACAGGAAGAGTGGCTTGTAAACCGACGATGACCGGTTCTGACACCAAATCAGACTCCAAATGGATGACATGAAGTGGAGCTCTAACACAGCCACCAACCCCCTGTAAACGAACACTATCACCAGTTGCCGTCTCCTCTGACACTGGCAAAATGCCTTCAAGCATCAAAGACTGATGTGCTCCTGTGTCCCTCAAGACCCTAACCGGTTTCTGGTTATTCGAGTCTCCATCCAAGGACACAAACCCCTCTGAAATAAATGGTTGGTAACCCTTGTGAGGGCGATTCTTAACATTTGACATTGCATTCGGAGTTGTACTAGTCGAATTCCGCTCCTGATTTTCCTTTCCCAGAGCATAACAGTGGGACATCAAGTGTCCAGGTTTATGGCAAAAAGCGCAAGTCGGCCCGGAGGAGAACCTCGTGGTCTGCCTCGAGCCCCCCCCCCCCCCCCCGGAGGATACGTCTGCCTTGGAACTGTTGTCTTCTGATTTCTAGAAGTCGTGGTATCAGAGTGGTCCTCATAGTCATCTCGAGGCCGCCCCCATGAATTTTCGTTCTCCGCCCCGATGTACCATAGCTCCCCTGGCTAGGTCTAGGCGAGAAGTTAGGCTTGTGGAACCCCATCCTGTGGGTTAAGGCATAGTCATCTGCCATGGTGGCTGCCTCATACAACTTTGGTACTTTCCTTTCCTCCAGATGTACTTTAATGTCCTCGTGGACACACCGCTGGAATTCCTCCACCAGGATCAACTGTCGCAATAGTTTGAAGTCTTTCCCAACCCCTTTTGAATCACACCACCTATCAAACATGGTTTCTTTCATTCTGGCAAACTCCACATGGGTCTCACTCTCCCTCTTCCTGGCATGCCGGAATTTTTGCCGGTAAGCTTCCGGGACCAATTCATAGGCCTTGAGAATGTTTTTCTTCAAAATCTCATAATCTGCACATTGGTCAATCGGTAAAGCCGAATAAATATCTTGAGCTTTACCCACCAGAACACTTTGCACTAACAAGGTCCAGGACTCCTCAGGCCATTTTAGCAGTCGAGCCACTTTCTCAAAGTGAGAAAAAAAATTGGCTACCTCCTTTTCATTGTAGGGTGGCACCAGCCTCACATGTCTGCCAACATCCCAGGTGTTCTGACTAGGTGTCGAACCAGTCGGCATGGATGGTACCTCTCCCCGTTCTTTCATTACATCCAGCTCCTTGAGTCTAATTTCCTGCTGAAGCACCATTTCACGGTCCTTTAACTCCCTGTCGGCTTTTCTCTCCTCTGCTTTGAGTTCCCTTGCAGCTCTCCTTTCCTCTGCTTTTTTCTCTTCTAACCTTTCCTGGAGTTCTCGTTCCTCTGCTGCCCTTCTTTCCTGGAGTTCTCTTTCCTGTGCTGCTCTTCTATCCTGGAGTTCTCTTTCCACTCTCCTTTCTTCTGCTTGTTTCTCTTCTAACCTTTCCTGGAGTTCTCTTTCCTGTGTCTCTCTTCTTTCCTCGCTCTGCAATTGCATCTCCATTTTTTGGAGCTCCACATTTTCTTGTTCTTCTGGTAACCAATCCAAGGCTCCCTCTTCCCATGTTCCGCGTCCCACCAGAGATTCTATCACCAAGCTCTGCATCTCTGCTTTCCTCATATTCGTTCGGACCTCCAAGCTAAAATGTCTGGCCAATACCAAGAGGTCCGATTTTAGTAACGCTCTGAACTGTGCTTCACTAGGGGTCGCTGCAAACTTCTCTGCGTCAAACTCCATGGTGACTATTGTTAACACCTGTTAACCTTCACACAATAAAAAAAAGATTTAAACCCCCAAAAAATATTTATTTATTTTTTTGGAAATAAATTGGGAATGTTGGAAAAAGTTCCAACTTTGGGACTTCTGGGAATGTTAGGGAATTCTTTCCCAGACGAAATTTAAGGAATATATATTATTATTATTATTATATATATATTTTTTATTTTATATATATCCCGAAGACCCAATTTCGAGCCCACGAATCAATTGGACGAGCCTCCAATTTCTGTTACGTGCTCCTCCCCGACCCCCTGGTCTCTGTATACCCCCGAACCCTGGGAGGAGCCATGACAGAAAAGAAATATATTACTCCGTGTCAAAATCAAGATCGAAACCACACATATGGTTATCAAGAAAAAGAATATATTAAAAATCACACAGGAATAATGATACAACCATGATAGCCAGCCACCATACAATCAATATCTTAGGATGGTACCATCTGTTAAAGTGATCGAACTCACTGTTCCCAGTACATGGAAAGAACCTCCTCAATGTCTCTATAACCTTCTCCAAGGCGAAGTTGATTCGCTCCAGCGATCGTTGGAACAATGTCCAATCCAGATCAATTGAGGCGTAGGCGTTCGAAGCGACACAGAAGTCACGTGGTCCAACACCCAGCAAACTCGCGGTAGAATGGAAAATCTCCAAAGACGCGCGCCGACGTACACGTTTGCCGTTCAATCAGAGAATCGCCGTGTACTCCTCAAACGCCGCTTTATTGCACAGCCGTCCCCGGCAAACCACCGGAGGATAAGCCCAGCCGACGCGACAAAAACCTTTTCCGATGAATGCAACGCGCGGGGCGAAATGGCAGACGGCTCTCACTCGAGCATGAGCTTCGAGGCAAGGATTCTCCGGAATCTCAATGCCGATACCCGACTAGGCAGGCTCCACAATACTCCGGCGATATCACCGATCGCACGAACTTCCTTTCAAGGACTCAAAGTTCACTTGCGATGTATGCTCGACTGCTTGATACGGAGCTTCAACCACGCTTCTTCTCCGATCTTTTCCTCACGACGTCTTCTTCTTCGCTCGTCGTTTTCCGGTGCATGATTTCCTGTATCATTTTAAGTTAACCTTTTTAACTTTAGATAGCTGTTCCTGAATAATAAACCTTTTGAGAATAATAATAATACATAATATCAGAAACATGTCAAGTGGGTGAAAACCACAACAGCGGAAGTGATGAATCCGTAACAATATATATATATATATATGAAATCATACACCCCCCCCCAAAAGGGGTTAAAACTGCAAGAATATACATCACTATGGTGATAACCCTGTCTTGTCGTCCTCCTCCTCCTCCACTTCCCTCCCACACCCCTTCAAGAGTTGATCAGTCCCAGTTACTCATACATATCTCTTCGAATGTGAACAAATTCTTGCATTAATTTTACCCTTTTTAGATTCCTTTACCAACCTGTCTTTTAGGGAAAGCTGTTTCTACAGTGCGTATCAAAAAAAGGTAATCCGAATTCAAGGGGTTAATATGCAAAGGTTATTTAGTTTGACAATTTGCATGTGGTTTACCAATTATGAGGAGATCCTCAGCTTTCCATTGATGCCTTTCATGCATCATTTCTGTCACACATGATCGAGTATATGTTCATTGAAAATGACAAGTTCAAATCGCATTTTTACAAGTTTGGCTAATCGGTGCAAGACAGTTTTAAATGGACGCATTACTTTTCGACTGCCAAATTGATTATGTAAAATTGTTAAGCTGGTCTGGTAAATGTCAGTTGCGTCATCCTTTGTTTTAGATGGGTATTTAAGATGGGCCTACAGTGTATGGGTTTAGAGACAGTCTGAGTCATTGAAAAGATGGTTCAACTTACGACTGAACAGTGGACCTTCGTGGTTTCAACCTTTCATCAAACTGGAAGTTTGCAGCGAACTCGTGATGCGTTCAGGGAACGTTTCCCAGAACGGGAGCCTCCAGCAGCCAAAACCATCTGGCTGAATGTTAGAAAATACCAAGAGCATGGCACGAGCCTCAACCGCAACAAGGGGAATTCTGGTAGGAGGCACACTGGGCCATCAGAAATGAACATTGCAGCAGTAAGACAGCAAGTATTGGAGCATCCTAGGGATACCAGCGCAAGACGAAATGGGACGGGATTGCCTTCGGCAACATTCAACCGAATCACAAGACTGGACCTCCACCAACATCCATATCGGATTCACATCCGGCATCAACTTACGCCAGGGGATTTTGCCAGGAGGCTGGTGCTTGCCAGATGGTTGATAGCACGTTGCGAACAGATGTCAATTTCCTGTGGTATCTTGTTATCAGCGACGAAGCTGCTTTCGCCATGGATGGCAAGGTCAATACCCATAATGTTCTTGAATATGCACCGACAGGACAACCCCTGGAATTTAATTTTGACACCAACATGAATCGACAAAAGTGGACTGTTTTGTTGGGACTTTGTGGAAGTGGTCAGGTGATCGGACCATTTTTCTTTCAAAGGAATGTCAATGGTGACAGGTATCTGCAGATGATCAATCATGAAGTTTTACCGCAGCTGGAGGAGAAGTTTGAGCGACAGGTTCGTGGTGTCTTCAGATATCTCTGGTGGGCCCAAGACGGCGCCCCAGCACATCGTCTTATCGCTGTCCGAGATCGACTGAGGGAACTCTTTGGAGACCGAGTCATCGCCCTCAACCATGCAATGGATTGGCCGCCAAGATCACCTGACCTCACACCATGTGATTATTTCCTTTGGGGACATTTAAAGAACAAGGTGTTCATAACTCCTCCCGTGATCTTGACGAATTGCAGGGCCGTATTCGACATGAAGTGGATGCTTTGCGCAATGACCCGGCTATGGTGAGACGAGCAGTTTAGGGCATGCTCCGCCAATGTGAGCTTTGTGTTGAAAGGGGAGGTGGACATGTTGAAGGTGTGGGTGCATAAAGGCCAATCATACCTGAGAAAAGCTCACATCTGACGTTCATTTTGAACCAATTATCCTGACTTGCATCGATTAGCCAAACTTGTAAAAATACGATTTGAACTTGTCATTTTCAATGAACATGTACTCGGTCATGTGTGACAGCAATGATGCATGTAAGGTATCAATGGAAAGCTGAGGATCTCCTCTTAATTATTAAACCACATGTAAATTGTCAAAATAAATAACCTTTGCATATTAACCCCTTGAATGCGGATTACCTTTTTTTTTGATACGCACTGTATAATGCAAACATCCACAACGGCAGAACTCGGGAAATTCCATTAATACAAGGTATAGAGCTGACTGATACATAATTAACATTGTAATTTGTGTTTTTCGTTACTTCAAGCTTTAGTAATTACAGAAAGTGTTCTGACAATGTGGTAGGAAATTGCGGATACTAATTTCAAAAGTACAGTATGTATGTGGAAGGTGGGGTGGAGGGTACGGGCTCCATAAATCAACTTTCTATTAGCAAGCTTTTTTGGGATGAACGGTGATAAGTTTCACATGTATAAACTATAGATTCATACTTTCCAATTGTAGTTTTCTTTGTAATCTTCAATTAAACATGCAAAGGAACATTGCATAATCTATACTATAAGAGAGGTGTGTGTGTGTGTGTGTGTGTGTGTGTGTGTGTGTGTGTGTGTGAGTGTGTGTGTGTGTGTGTGTGTGTGTGTGTCGCCATTTTTCTCAGAGATGGTTGAACGGATCTTCGTCAAACTTTCAGGGGTTTGTGTTACGGATTCGTCACTTCCGTTGTTGTGGTTCTCATCCACTGTAAACATTTTTTGGTTCCATGTACTATTATTGTTATCGTTTAAGTGAATTGGAGATAACTGTTTTCAAAAGGTAAAAAAAATTAATGTTTAAAAAGAAACCGGAAACCGGATCGGGAACAGGACGAAGAAGAAGAGGAAGGAGAAGAGGAAAAAGGAGGCGGAGCGAGTGAGGTCGAGAAGGATCCGAGCTGCTTTGAGGTCTGGAGCAAACACTGGCGAACGGGGGTCACTAGCGAACTTTGGGGTTTCCTGGGAAAGGAATTCCTGCGACAGAGTTGTTATCGCTGTGACAGATAAACCTGCGTGACAGGTTTTGCAGTTGATTCCGAAGAGAATCATTGGAGTGCCGTTCCATCTCGAGAACAGACCGTTGGCCATTTTGCCTCGTGGTGGATTTTCCCATCGCACCAGGTTTTTCACCTCGCTTCAACCATTTCACCGCATCCAGACGTTACCCTGGTGTGTGTGTGTAACGTGGATTTTGAGTGTGAATTTGTGGTTCGCCGATTGGGAGCCGTTGAAAGTCCATACCCGAAGGTGTGATTTCCCAGCCGCCTCTTGAGGACACTTTTGCCTGTCTTTGGCAGTGTGACTGTCAACCGAGCGGGATTCTGGTCTCGATACAACATCGTTCTGACGATCACTGGAGCATGGATCGACTTTGGTTTGAAGCTGGGACAGAGACATTGGGAATGTTATTTTCGCTCACTTGGGGCACAGTGAGTTATATTGTACGAAACTGATGGTACCATCATAGGAATGATATATTGGTTGGACAATTGATTAATATTGTTATTGTACTGTTATTCTTGTGTGACCTTAATACAATACTTGTTTGTTGGTAACATTGGTGTGGTTTCACCATTGATCTTTGACATACAGAATAACACATCTTTCTGCCGTGACTCCTCTCGGGGCTCGGAGGTACACCGTGACTGGGGTTTGGGGAGGAGCGCTTAACATTTTTCAGTGGGTGCCAGGGAGTGTTTTGGACCAAAAAAAATTTGGGAGTGAGGAGGGAGTGTGGAAGGAGTTTTAAAAATCGCTCTGTATTGCTGAAGCCCTTTAGATTAATGGCAGATATATACAGGTACACATGCACATAAATAAATACAAAACAATTACCAGACATTTGAACACAAATGAAAAAACAATTCATGTTCAACCAGACAATTCCGGAAGGGGTCAAAGTTGGTGGTAAGTCTTCTTGTTTTTGAACGTCTTCAAACTTAGCTCAGAAACGTGATCAATGGCACATTCACCAGCATGTATTCAAGAAAATAATTTACTTCTAAGGTGACAACAGTACAGTATTTACAACATAGAGAATGTAAAAATACCAGCACAGTATTTACCACGTGGAGAATGTAAAAACACCAGCTCAGTATTTACAACATGGAGAATGTAAGAACACCATTAGCCTACAGTATTTACAACATAGAGATTGTAAAAACACCAGTGCAGTATTTACCACATGGAGAATGTAAGAATACCAGTACAAGCCTCTCCTCTTCTCACTTCTCCCCCGCCTCCCTCTCCCCTCCCGCCCCCCCAAACCCCCCTCCACCCCTCCAGCCCCGGGCAGTGCCGGATACTTCAGCTAGTATTCAATAAGAGGAATGAAACAATATTAATTGAGCGATCTCCTCTGGAACCAGACACACAAACAGCTCGCACATTTTAATCAAAAGAGTTTTCAAGAACTCCGTGCGAAACCAACATGTACGACCAGCATTCCTTGGACTCTTGGTGTTTGATAGTCCGTATGAAAACAAAAAACAGTGAATGTCCGTTATTTGTAAAAGTTGGTATAAACTATAATCAGGTATTATGTCAAACCGTGATCAACAACTTTTAATATGTGCTGTGCTTGGCAACATTGTATGAATCAAAATGTTTGTATGACATGGTTTATGTGTAACTAATGACAATATGGATTGTAAATTAAATATAAAATTATCCAACTTCACGATATCTTTATGATAAACAATCACATATCATGTCATAATAATGCAAACCAAGGAAGGGAAAATGTACGTACATGGGAGAAGAAACGTCAAAGCAAGAAGACCAAGAGGCTTGTTGAAGTTTGCCATGAGAAGATCTTGAACATGAAATTTAAATTTCAACATGAACATAAATCGAGTCTCTTTCGTCGGTTCAGATTAATTCGAAGACTTCGATCTCCAAATGAGCCTGACAATCCAACGGCTGTCCTGTTTGAGCAGACGAAAGGAAGAACAACACAGTTGCAGAATCAAGTCTGTAATGTAATATGTTCCATGATTGCTCAACCAGTTGCTTTGGCCCAACCAGGAAGTTTAGAGGAAGTATATAGCTGGACGACTTCAGTTCTGTTTTTGTGTAATGTCGTGCTTTGTATGCAGCCTGCGGTTGCTTGGCTGCATCATTTTCTGGAAGCTCAGCTGTGTCGCACCATCACGGATGCAATGCCCCCTGTTCCCAGAAAGCTGGTACGTACTCATTTTGTCGACCTCGGAAGGATGGTAGGCTAAGTCAACCCACCTGGTGTTAATTCAATAGCTCGACAGGGGCTAGAGCTCAGGACCTTAATATTCCAAGCCAGCCACCTTAACCATTGAACCACCACCAGGCTTTTGTGTAATAAATTTTTCATATACTGTATATACACTACAGCTTGGGATCCTCGATGGGACCCCTTTTTGTCTTTGCTGTCACTGATGACTCTCCAAGAAGCGATGAAACCGGTCCGGCAGCTAAGGGGGTATGTATCATTGGTATTCTCTTGTGTGTAAATGTCGTTACAGTTGTGGAGGGACTCTGGGAAGAGTTTGAAACAGCAAAGGGCTGACCTTGTGTAGCCTTTCATGGTTGCAGTTATGCAGCTTTCTTCGGCTGGAAGTGCATAGGAGGAGTCAATTTATTTATATTATATATAAATTTAACCGATGAAGCCGATTTTTCTATTTTCTATTTCGATTTCATTCAGCCGATGAAGATCAGCCGAGACGAATGGTTTAAACAGCTTTTAACTAATGAGGCGACCGGCCGAAGATGAGGGTTGCTCTTGGTTAGTGCGGGAATGAAGGAATGCGAGATGTTTCGCTGAACGGAACACACAGGTTTATTCTGAAACCACAAACAAGTAAACACGACAGCAAAATGCACTACAATAACAATTTAATAAAAAGAAATCAAAGACGAAATAAAAGTCGTGGAAAAACGAATTCCCGACTTTAAGGATCCTCCACGCACTGTCTCAACCACACACACAGGGGAAAATAAAATGTCCTTTTTAGTGCCGGCACTTAGCTCTGCGTCCCAAATGGGTCCTTCTGCGAGGTTGGCAGCTGGGGATGAGGCTCAGACTTCAATGTCCCTTTGGCAGGAACCTGGCACAAGATGGCTGCAGCGACGCGCTCGACGGCACCACAAATGTGAGGTGAAAGTCAAGAGGTTGTCTTTTAGGCTCCTCCACCGCTTAGGGATGTTCAGCATGGCCTCCAGCCCACCAAAGAAAAGAGCTGCTGTTGATCTGCTCTCTCCGCTCGCTCTCCTCCAAAGCACACAATCTCCATGACCCAACTGAACCAAAATGGCGAGCATTTTGTACCTTCAGCTCTGCACTCTCTCTGCTCTCGAAGCTTCCCGCTGACGTCACCCCCAGCCCTCGTTGCTCCGGGCATGTGGCCTGCAGGATCTTCACTCCGCCCCCTCATTCCCTGCCTCTCGTGGACAGGGCCTTTCCCTTATGAGGTCCATTGAGGGTGAGGCTGAGTCCGGGAATCTGCCTGGTTTTTTGTTGGTGTGGTTGCTGTTGTTTAAAGGAGTTTCAAAACGTAAGGGAAAGGTTACAGAGGGAAAGCACACACTGGGGAAAACTATCCTTAATCCCTACCACTAATTAGCACTGCTGGACCACCCCCCCCCCTGCCCCCACAACTCCCCTGTGAAGAACATGTAAACAACCTTGTTACAGTTTCCCTACTTATTACATCCAGGTTTCTTCTACACGTCACATGGCCCATGCTATAAATTATACAATGCTACCTTTCCTTTGGGATCTTTTTACCTATCCCCACAAACGTAGAAATATATATGCTTTTATACACACACACACACACACACACACACACACACACACACACACACACACACACACACACACATATATATATATATATATATATATATATATATATATATATATACATATATATATATATATATATATACGTGTGTGTGTGTGTGTGCTCAAAAACAAACAGACAGACAGGCAGACAGATGGGTGAAAACATAACTTCCATCCACCTTTGGTGGCAGAGGTTAAAAGTTGCAAAAGCGGTTACCTTAACTACAGACCTATCAGCTTACTTCCAATCATCAGCAAGCCAAATCCATCATCACAATTCATCCGAAATCCTTCCTTTTCTTTTCTCCAATAACCTCATCAGAGCACCAATTTGGTTTCAGACAAGGTCACTCCACCTCAGACATACTGCTGATACTCACCCAACAATGGATGGAGGCCTTCAATGTCAGACGTGAGATCAAGGCTGTTTCTCTGGCCATGTCTGCCTATGGCATCTATGGCCAGCTCCACACATGGCTTGCTGACTTCCTCTACTCTCGTAGTCAACATGTGGATTTCAACGGAATCCTTTCATCTTCTCTCAAGGATGGAGTTCCCCAAGGCAGTGTTCTGGGTCCAGTCCTTTTCCTGATCTTCATTAATGATCTCTCTGACTCTCTGGAAAATCCCCTTTATCTGCATACTGATGACTCTAACCTCTGCCGTGACATACCTACTCCTTCAGACAGACAGGCTGCAGCCTCTCACCTCTCTTCAGACCTTAAAAAAAATCACTAGCTGGTCAAACACTTAGAATATCTCTTTCAATCCTGACAAATCTCACACTCTCACTATCTTTCTCTGAAATGACTGAAAACCCTCCAATCTACTTTCTTAACAATCCTCTTGAGGAAGTTCAGTCATTCAAACTCCTCGGTCTCACTATCAGCCATGATCTTTTTTGGGCAAACCACATATCTAAGTTGGCCTCCAAAGCCAGCCGCCAACTGGGCATCCTCCACCGTAGCATCATTAATTGGCACACCTAAACTCCTAATGACCTACAAGGCCTTCATCCGCAGCTTGATGGAGTACTGTTCACCCCTCTGGGCTGACTCCTCTGCCTCACATATTGCTCAGCTTGATGCCGTGGAAACCAAGGCCTTCAAGATTATTGGAATCTCCCACGGCGAAGTTGAGTTTATGAGCCTATCACCGCACCATCACAGTCAGGTCGGTCGTCTCTCTGTCTTAAACCGCTTCCTTTCTGATCTTGCACTCTATGCCCTTTCTGGGTTTGTAGGTACCTACTCCCTCCACCCCCCCCCCCCCCCCCCCCCGCTCTCCCGCGTCTCTGCTGGGATCACAAAGTCCACTATCAACCTTGATGGAGGGAAACTATGTATATCGAGGATCACTGCTCACCTCCACTCATTCATTCCTCCTTTTCCCCACCTGTGGAACCAACTTCCACATCCTCTTCAATCTCATTCTTCCTTCCAGGTCTTCAACACAGCTGTTCACCACCATCTCAGATCATCCCCAATCCAAATCCATGATATTTTCTAACCTTGTTAACCCATCCCAATCCCCCCTCCTTCCAAATTTCCAGCTTTCCCTCCTGAGAGTTTCCTTCTGTATTTATCTTGTCCACCGCATGCAACCTCTCCTGTCCCCCATTCCTCACCACACCCTTTGTTTGTCCAAGTCTGCCTCTTTCTTTGCCTTCAACTCTTCTGTTGATGGTTCGCTGGTCTCTGCTGTACCTTTTGTCCTGGTGTGTCCTGATCCGTTCAGTGTACTAGCTCTTTCACGAGCCTCGACCATGTATACAAAAAAGGACATTAACAAGCAACTAACAAATCAAAGAGCAGTAAAGATCTGTACGTGGAAGCCTGGCCTCAGGAACGATGGGACATCAAAACAGGACATCCGAGGGGAGGTAGGGGTGTTATTATCGTGCCAATGGAGTTTTGTCTGGAAGGTTTTGCATTTTATCTGATCCGATCGCTGTCTCTTCCACTGAAAAACGTCCGCACTTATTCGGTCAGTGCACTTCTTTTTTTTTGCACCAAAATTCCCAATTTCATGTGGGTGGTGATCTTCTCCTACTATATAAGAGAGCCGTTGATCTGTCTGTGTGTGTGTGTGTGTGTGTGTGTGTGTGTGTGTGTGTGTGTGTGTGTGTGTGTGTGTGTGTGTGTGTGTGTGTGTGTGTGTGTGTGTGTCGCCATTTTTCTCAGAGATGGCTGAATGGATCTTCGTCAAACTTTCAGTGAGTGCCTGGGAGTGTTTTAGGCAAAATAATAATAATAATAAAAATTTGAAAAATAAAGTTAGTTTTTTTGGATTTTTAAGAAATCGCTCTATAGTACCTAAACCTTTTTGATTAATGACAGTTATATACAAGCACACATTCGCATAACTAAATACTTAACAATTCGCAAACATTTGAACACAAATGAATCAAACAATTCCAGAAGTGTACGAAGTTGGTAGTAGGGCTTCTTCTTCTTCCTAATCCGCATCACACTTAACTCAGAAACGTGATTAACGGCACATTCAGCAGCAGATATTCAACAAAAAGGTGAAATGATGATTTGACATTTGTGATGGATCCTGATTTGGATGTAATTGCTTTTCCATTATATTTGCCCTCATTTCAAATACGTTAATTTTTCTTTTTCGCTTGAGCAATGCTGAGTACTCCAGCTATAAATACGTATATACTTTACACGGTGTACAAATAAAAAATACAACTTTGGCTGCAGGGTAACTTAGGCTATGTGGCCACGGCCTCATCCGGGGGTGTCGGGGACCGGGATAGGGACGTAAATTCTCTATGTATATGTGCACCGTGTCGCGCCACTTGGTGTTGGTGGCAGAGGGTATTACAATTTCCTTTTTATACCTGGGCAACACTGAGGTTCGAGGGTATTACAATTTCCTTTTTTTATACCTGGGCAACACTGAGGTTAAAGCACTCTTTGCACGGGTAAATTGTTTCTCCTTCTCATCCCCCCTCCCCCAAAATGGGGGGCCTGTCAAAGCCACCCCCTTCCCCAAATTTGTTTATGTAGTATATCTTTCCCCTCCCTCTCCCCTCACCTCTCGCATCCCTCCCCCTTCCACTCTCCCACTCCATTCCTCACCCCTCCGTCTCCTGCCTCCCCTCCCTCCCCCTCGGCAACGCCGGGTACTCCTGCTAGTTTCTTTTAAATTTAAGTGGGTTTGCTTGTTTGATTTCTGGCTCATGATACAGGGAACCCACGTTCAAATCCAATATACCATGCGTTTGTCCAATGTCTACCAATATCCTTGTAATTCAAATGAAGGCTACAATCTTTGTTCTGCATGGGATGGATCATACTCCACTATAAGTCTTTGAATTACTCCACCAATTTTAATTTTGCTGATCCACTCAAATGTGTTTTGGCTCGTGGACTTCCGCTACAATATTTGTTTTTTCCAGGAATGGAAACTTTATCAGCATTTCAAGGCTGTAACTAATTAGTGTGTTGTCAACTGGTGTGTGAGCCTCCTTTGGACCACGCCCTCTAACACACCACTTCCCTCTTGGTTTTACTTTACTTATTGAGCAATGCACTCTTTCATAAAGGAAGTTCCATTTTGGAAAATTATCTAATACAAACCCTTAAATTATGTATTTGGTCCAGTGAATTGTTATTAATCAACCATTTCTTTGAATGTACTTTGTCTTCCTTTGTAGACATTAAAAATAGTCTTTAACCACCTTGGTCCTTGTTACATGTACAACATCCTGGCTGAGAGCATAGCAGACAAGTGAAATTCCCCTTTTGCTTGTCCCACTCCCCCTCCCCTTCTCTTGGCTCTTTTGATCATGACTTTGTGAAATTATTTGTGGTTGTCTTCAGAGAGCTGCCATGATGATAACTTGTATCGAAGTACATCAAAGTTGATTAGTCTGACCTGAAATCCCCTATTTCCCTCATAAACTGGTCCATGATTTAATTGGCTCCCAGCATCAACAGTTCCCGGAATTCCCTCACGAGTTCCTCCCATCACTCCTAAAATTGTCCTTTCATTTATCCTGACACCGATACACAGAGACATGTGCTGAGGTAATTGCAAAAAAGTGGCTTCATTCCTCCACGTGGGAGGTCAACTTTTCAGTGGCTTTTGCACGATTAAACAAATTGACCAGATAGTTCACAAGTCACGTGCGAATGTCTAGACGTTTGTAGTTATATATAGTTGTGACCAAAACGTCTTCTTCTCTAAATTTCCTTTCGACGCTTTAGCCTACTGAGACCCATATCATTTTGAAGACACTTTAAGTCCACCAAGACCCCTAAAGATCCCAAAGACCCAGCAGACCCAAAATAACCTGATGACCCAAAGACCCTGAAGATCCAAAAGACCTCTATTATCCCGAAGACCCTTTAATCTCCTATTTCCTTGAAATCCCCTTGAGACCCTGAAATCCCCGATGAAAAACTTAGACCAGCTTGGACCCTTGACCATTTAGAGCTTTAGACCACTTGGACCTTTTTTGATTACATATAAATTACAAATAAATAATATCACCAATATTACAAATAAATTTGTACAAAATAAATGTTTGTATAATGATTGGTGTAAATCATGACAACACAGCAACTCAAATTCAGAAAGGTCATTATCCTCAGTTAAAACAAGCCAGTGCCTCTGTAGCGATGTGTGGTGAGGCGAGTGCAAAGAGCCGATCCACGCTTGTGTTAATCATAATCATAGTTATTTGCTCAGATTCAGAAAAGTCTAGAAACGTTCATAGATTGAGCAAAGGATTAGCAGATGCAGTTTAACATAAACAAAGGTAAGGTGCTGGGGCTGGGTAAGAATTATTAAAATGTAGATTACATGATGCAAGGAGCAATTTTGGAGCGTGTCACATAGGAGAAGGATCTTGGGTTGATAATATATATGGAGGGTAGGGAGGGTAGGAGAGAGAGATCAACTAGACAGCAAATTGCCACGCAGCTATATCCAAGTAATTATGAAGAAACCTAAAAACGATACATGAACAGGGTAAAAATAAAAATGAACAATAAAGAACAAATACGAAAATTCATTGCAAACAATACAGCCTGGTGTTGGCTTAGCGGTTAGGGTGCCGGCTTGGGATCCTAGGATCCTGGGTTCGAATCTCGGCCGATTGCTAAATTAACACCAGGGGGTTTGACTCAGCCTGTCATCGTTCCGAGGTCGGCAAATTGAGTACCAGCTTGCTGGGATGAATGATCCCGGTGTGTACCCAGATTTAGAATAGGTACACCGTATCCCTGCGCATCGTAAGAGGCGACTAAGGGTTGGCGTCAGGAAGGGCATCTGGCCATAAAAACATTGCCTCAAACAGGGAACCATGATTGTCATGGGGTCCGCAAGGCTAACCCCAGCTCTAGTGGGGAAAATGGCCTTAAAACGAGCATTCATTCATTCATTCATTCATTCATTCATTCATTCATACAGCAATAGCTTGTTTCCCTGCACACCAAAGAGGCTTCTCTAACTATTGCAACTAAGCCTAATCAAGAGATAAACATTTGCAATTAAAAAGCTTTCTCCAAGTTTGAAATAACCAAAAGCATTTAAATAAACAAACTGGTTTAAAAAAGGAGGAAGTAGCAATTAAATAAACAAACTGGTTTAATAAAAGGAGGAAGTAGCAAGGATGGGAAAATATGGAACTAGGGGAGAGCAAGGGAATAGAAGGAGCAGGGAAAGGGGAGGGAGGGTTCATGGCGCCAAAGAGAAGATTGGCAATGGCATTGCACAGGCAGCAGATATTCAAAAACATTGTGATGTGAAGAAGAAAAGGAAGCGTAAAGATCACAAGAGTTGTAGCACAGGCGGATGATGTTTGAGGAATTTGCAGTGAATGGAGATAAGGAGCAGAATGGTGGAGGAAAGGTGGTGTCGACAATATGGATGAAAAACAAATCACAGGGTTGGAGAGGAATGTAGCACAGATGGATGACGTTAGATGAAGCTGAAGCTATTCTGTAAATGGAGTTGCAGTTAACTCCATTGGCTGAAGAATGGTTTCAGAGAAAGGAAACTACGTACGGCCCACATCCAGCACAGCCGGGCTGGACGAGACTTACAGGAAGCATCCTTCACCTGAAGACTTACAGGTGGCCACCAAAGCAATCTTGAGCCTCAAAGTTCCCAAAATAACATAAATCTTGCAAAAAGGCTCCATAGTAAAGTGGTAAATCGACAATTCCGCAGCACCGTATACACAGCCACAAACATATAAATGGAATAAGATGAGCAACTGATGATGGCATATACGTTTCTTTTGTTCATGCTGGGTATTCAATAATCCACGCACTTTAAAGAAAACAAGACCGAAAGTCTAACAGCGGCGTAGCCGGGCTTGTTTGATACCTTACTTGATGAGGATAGTATGACCTGGGTGGGGATACCAGTTAACAGTTATAGTCCGGCAGCTAAGCTAAATATAGCATAACAATTGTGCATTTTGTGAGAAAAGCACCAAATTTGGCACACGAGTAGACTATCATATTATGAAAATATCTGGATATTGGGCCATCTCAGATTCAGAGATTTGATTTTTGCACAGTTCTGCTGCACAGATGTAACAAAGTGCAGCAGGGATGCTGTACAGGTCGATGGTGCTGCACAGCTCCACCTCCAAAATGGTCCTGGGGTGGGGGGAGAGACAAAGCACGACCAGCAAAGCGGAAAGGCCACAAAGGTACACAAAAACACAAGGTAATGCAGTGTGAGGGGTGCGGAAGAGCGAGCAGAGCAGACTCGTCTCTAGCCATCTGTACCCCCCATCGTCGGCTTACACTACCCTAGCCCTTCCTTGTATTTACAAATTCGTCCCTTTGTCTTGTCTCCCATATCCCCCTCTAATTCAAATTCGTCTCCCAATCCCTCCCAGGAAGGAAGGAATGGAACAAACACAATGTCTCATTACGTCATGATGCGCCTTACACTGAAACGGTTTACAAGCCCTGGTGTGGAGTTTCGTCCTCCTCGGTGACTGGCTGTGGATGGTGCGAAGGGATTTCTCTTCCTAACTACACTACTGACATTTACTTTTCACCTACCCGGGGTCATACCCTGCCAATCGGCCTTCTTTAAACTATGTGGTTCTAAAAACCCGAATTCCCATTGTCCACTCTGTGGTGCCCTTGAAATTTGGGTCTCACTCCCACAAATTTTCTCCCTGTGCCCTTGCACAATTTCGGGGTTGGGTCTTGTGGCTCCACTAGCAGGTCCAACTACCTGTGCACCTCCGCCACTGAAGTCGCTACCCGAGCTTACCTGCTCCTGCGACTACCTAAACTGGGGAAGGCCCCTCCTGGCTCTTTACCCCCTGATGCCCACCTTGGCATTGGGCAACCCGGGCCCTTTCTTTGGATCCTCGGGCCCCACTCAAAAACTCCCAACTACCCTAACTGGCTCCCAGAGCCTACCTGTGGCCTCACCTGGCTGACAAACTACCAGTGGCAGAGTGCCCCAATAACCATCATCATCATCATGTCGCCCCGCCGTTACGGCGTTGGTGTTCAATTCTTGTGAACCCGCTTGTGGCTATACAGTCCGAGTGCCGATTTGCATCGGCGTCCACAAGTTGTACAAATCCATTTAGAGTCAGCAGGAACCGGTTGCCGCTCGCGTTCCTGCCGCTTTCTGCGGGCTTCTTTGGCGGCATCTATACGACCCTTTTCTGCTGAGTCGCATCGTGTATGGATCAAGCTATGCCATTTCGGTCGATCATTGGACAGAGCTTGAAAATTGTCGAGCGGGATGTCACATTCTTTCAAATGTGCACGCAGTGTATCATTGAAACGCAGTTTGGGCCGGCCCACTGATCTCTCTCCTTCGTGCAGTTCTCCCATAAAAATAAAACGTGGAATCCTGTCTCCGTCCATCCTCAACACATGGCCGACCCAACGGAGCTGGGCCTTTTGCAGGGTGCATGTGATGGATTTGATGGATTACATTTCAGCTCGCTCGAGTACTTCTGTATCCGGCACGAGATCGGACCAATGGATGCCTAGAATTTGTCGTAGGCATCGGGAGTGAAAGCCATTCAGTCTGCGAAGGTGACGTGCATAGCAATTCCAAGATTCGGCTCCGTACAAGAGAGAGGGGATGACAACTGCTTTGTACACGGCCAATTTTGTGTTACTTTGAGCCCACGTTCTTTCCAGACTCTGCTGTGGAGTTGGGCAAACGAAACACTCGCTTTGCGGATTCTTTGGTCGATTTCCTTGTCCATGTTTGCGGTATTCGATAAGCATGTGCCCAGGTACGTGAATTATTTTGTGACTGACAATGCGTGATCCCGGATCGTAATTGCTGGTTCAAAGTACAGCTTCCCGGCGCTGGTTGATACAAAACCACGGTCTTTTGCAAACTGATAACCAGACCAAACGCCTCCATGGCCTCAGCAAAATGGTCAACGATACGCTGCATTTCCTCTTGTGCGTGGGCAATCAAGGCTGTATCATCGACAAACAGCAGGTCACGTATTACCATGGTCTTGGTCTTTGTGTAGGCTTTTAGACATCGGAGGTTGTAGAGGTTTCCATCAGCACGAGAACGGACGTGTATGCCAGGCTCCAGATCGTCCGAGGCACGCTCGATAGCTGCCGCTAGATAGACCCCAAACATGGTTGGCGCAAGCACACAGCCTTGTTTTACTCCCGTCGTAATGCTGAATACGTCCGTCTCATCCCGGGCTACCGCCACTTTGCCTCTCATTTTGTCGTGAAAACTCCGCAGCAACTTGATGAAGTGGTCTGGACATCCATAGCGAGCAAGAAGTTTCCAGAGTGCGTCTCTGTTCACCGTGTCGAAGGCCTTCGTCAGGTCGACAAAGACCATGTAAAAATCCTGGTTTTGTTCCATTGCTTTTTCCTGGATTTGCATCGCTGCGAACACCATATCAATTGTGCTCCGATTTGAACGGAAACCGGACTGTCATTCCGGAAGCGTTGCCTCACTGATATTGTCCACCAGTCGATTGAGCAGCAGTTTCGCGAAGAATTTGCCTGTTATGCTCAACAACGAGATTCCGCGGTGGTTTCCACAATCTGAGCGATCACCCTTTCCTTTGAACAAAGTGATTAATTTTGTGTCACACCATTCTTGAGGAACATCCCCGGCCTCCCAAATTTCATTAAACAACACCGACAACGCTGTAACCAGATTGTGGCCTCCATACTTCAACAGCTCGATCGGAATGAAACACCATGAAGACCGCGGAAGTTTCATGTTTCACTTCATGTGACCATGAAGACCATGGAATCTCCCGTGATGGAGCTAACTCCAAGGCCCTCTCACTCACTCACCACAGGCAGGTTGGTGGTCTTTCCGTCTTCTACCGTCTCCTCTCTGGCCTTGCCCTCCCAGCTCTCTCTGGGCTCTGTCCCGCAAATATTCCTACAGGTCGCACAAGATCTGCCTGCCACCCTCTTCTGGTTAAACTGCCAAAAACAAGACTCTCTGCTCACCTTCACTCCTTCATTCCTCTTTTCTCCCACCTCTGGAACAAACTCCCTCACTCTCTTCAATCCCACTCCACCCTCCAGGTCTTTAAAACAGCTGTTCACCAACATCTCTTATCTTCCCCCATCCAAAACCTTGATCTTTTCTACCCCCGCTAATTTCACCCCAATTCCACTTTTTTGAAATACCAACTGCTTCAACTGTCAGTAGGTAGTTCACCGTCCAGTGTCTTCATCGGGAAAGTACCGTTTCGTTTGGGTCCGTAAACCGTTTTCAGACCGGAGAAAAAGTTGTGGTACTCCTTTCGCTCTGCGTAGCCTTGGACCTCATTTGCTTTCTCAGCCCACCAAATATCTTTCAGCTTACGGGTGCATTTGGTTGCATCACTACGAAGAGTTCGGAACTGCTGTCTATCAGCGCGACTGCCGGTCGACAGTGCTTTCTGGAGGTCAGTGTTTTTCGTGGCCAGGAGCTCACGTAATGATTCATTAGATTCGTCAAACCAGTTATGGCGTGTCCTCGTTTTTGATGGAATTGTGTCGGCCGCAGCCTTCAGGACAGCCTGCTTGAAACTTGACCATGACGAGTCTACCATTTGAGACATTTCCGTTGAAACTTTATCTACATACTCAACGCGGAGAGATTCGCTTGTCAGAAGTTGACGCACATCGATTCTCGGCTGACGCTTTTGACCAGCAGAACGATTTTGCCGAGCGATTCAAAGCCGTAACTTGCTCCTAACCAGCAGGTGATCTGTTAAATTAAACCACACGCCCAGCCATTCCACAGTCTCACGCACCCTCCAAAGCACTACGTTGCCACTACCTGCACCACAGGTGCCAATATCCATACAAAAATTTTGCCTTAGCCCTCTACCTGGCTTTAAACTACCCACCTCCGGGCGTCCGTGAATCGGTTCCATCTCCCCCCCCATTCACTCCTTCGCACCATGCATTCCACACCTTCTATTCCCCCACCAAGCATTCCACACCAAATATTCTCACACACCATTTGTCTCACACACCTTTCCCCCCTCGCACACCTTTTGTGCTTACACACCTTTTTCCTCGCACACCTCAAACACAAATCCATTTATTTTACTCACAATTTCGTTTACTCTCAAACAATTCCTCACACACACAGCATCATCTATCTAACTGGTTTTCCCCTAAAACTCGTGCTTCCCCGTCGTCCCGTTACACTAAGCACTCCCTCGTCATCATCAACCATATAATCTCTCTTTTTCCCCACTATAGGTAGAGATGTCACTACTTAAATCTAGTTCCCTACCATTATCCTAGCCCTCCCTCGGCTAGCTTCGGTGCCCCATGGAGGTAACCATCGCTGGCACCCCCATGTGCCTATCACTGCCACCCCCCTAAACTAATGCTCATGGGCCCTGGCGTGTGACCATATAATCTTTCATTCCTCTTTTCTACCATTACCATTCTACACTACCATTCACTACCATTCCATTCTACACTACTACACTACCATTCCTCATAACACTACCGTTCCTCCACGTAGGGTACACTCCTCTCATCCGTTCACTACACTCGAGCCTCACCAAGTGGATGTACATTGTCATGGCTCGGCCTCGATGGGCCAAGCGATCCATGTGGGTGGTTAGTCTCCTTTATGGGGTGTCCATCCGGCATTTTCGATCCAAAGGGGGAGGCCAAGGTTCAGGGCTCCATCCCTGCGTGAAGCCTTGCGGTCCCACGCACGATGGCCCAACCAGCCACCGGCGGAGCACCGCACCTGCAAGGGTGCGCAGCTCCGAAATCTCCTACCTCCCCTTGAATCTCACCGATTGCCTTTTCCGCCACGGCTTGGCACCAACCATGCAGTGTGGAGGCCGGCACGGGTCGTGCACGGCGGTCCTTGTGAAACTGCCGCGGCACCGATCCCAGCCGGTCCCTGCTGCACACCACTCACCGAGGGCTCGCGTACGCTACCCGTCCCCCTACGCGCTACTCCTCCGGTCTGTGTCGATGCTTGAGCCGCATCCTCACTGCTCGTGATGCACTCCGCACTCACACACGCAGGCGCTCCGCACCTCCCATACACTTCGTTACTGCACCACTCTTGTGCACACCCTTCTCTTCCACACTCAGGTGCACACCACCCAGGCACACTTGTACCTTCCACATTCTCTGGTGTGCATTCTCCCTCACACACCGTACTCACACCCGCACACCTAGGTGCACTCATGCCCCTCACACACTTCAGTGCGCACTCTTCTTCGACACACTCTTCTACCGCACAACCAGGCGCACACGCGCCTTCCACACACTTCATTATCACACACCCTGGTGCACACTCTTCCGTTACACACTCTGTAACACCCCTGGGTGTGCACTCCTGCACACACTCTGCAACACGCTCTGGTGTGCACTCCTGCACACTCTCTGTAACATGCTCGGGTGTGCACTCCTGCACACACTCTAACACACTCTCCTGTTACACACTCTTCCCACACACAGTCTGTAACACCCAAGGGTGTGCACTCTCCTGTTACACACCCAATCATCGCACACCCTGTCGCACACTTTTCTCTCACATGCTTCGGCGCACACTTTTCTCTCACACGCGCACCAGTCGCCCTCGTACACCGCACAATGGACCTTCCATGACCGCCCGGGTTTCGTCTCTTTCCCAAGCGCGCCAAAAACCCATTCGCGCCAAACACATTCGCACCATTATTTCTACTCACCTTGGGGACCTCCTTTTCCACCAGCACGTGCAAACGTTTTATTTCGTTAGCAAGCACGGCATCACGGTGTGAATACGAACTTTGCACGGATTCTATTTCTACCTCCCGCAATTTATCTCCTATTTCTTCTGTCTCTTCAATTTCAATTATTTCTTTTTCTACCTCGACCGTCGGCGCCCCCGCAATTTTCTTTTGCAATTCGCCGATCGTCGGTTCTTCTACACCCTGCGTCGCGATTTCCATACCCCCGGTCAATTTGGCTGTGCTCTGCCCAAGCTCGCTCCCCACGCGTTACTCACACCGCATCACCTCGTCACATACCATGGCGACCTCCCCGCTCAACCCGCGCCTAATGTCCTCCCCTGCCTTCTTCATATCCCTAATCATTTGATCAAATGTTTAGAATTCCCCTTTCCCCTCTGCACTGTATTTTCCCCCTTCCCCACACCACCCTCCTCACCCCGCCACTCCCTGACACCACCCTCCCCCCACCACATACTCTGAATTCCCAGGGTGTAGAACGGGTATCTCATCTATTTATATCAAAACGGGCAAACATGTGTTATCATCAATATAAATACTTCTACAAGCGAGGCTTCAAAATTCTACGAATCTCTGAAATTCGACAATATCATCAAGGTGTATAATCCCTCAAAAACTTCAGATTCCCCCCAAACTTATTTTAGTACAAGTGTAACAGCCTCAGGTGCATCCATTAGTACAATCACGTGTGACATGGATAAATCACGCAGGAAAAACGTCATTTTGCCTGCACGTCCGTGTCCGTGCGTGTGATCACTTATTACGTTTGCCTGCAGAACGCACAGAACAATGTGATTTCATTTTTAAACATCCGTTTTTCACCAGATTTGATTTGATTTCATGTGGAGCACCTCGAGGTACATCTAAAATGTAAATACAAGTTGAACAGATCCCACAAATATTAAGTAGTCTCCAAAGAGGACAATCTAATTATTCACAAATTTCACATTTCAACGTGGCACAAAAACAGCAACCACAAATATTTATCTTTAAGTACAAATCTAAATATCTATAAAGCTCAGTTGACTTTTTGCTCCACCAAATAACAGCGAAACGGAGTTGAGTAAAAGGGTGAAAATTCTACAGATGCTGTGATAAACAAGCATTCTGAGTATTGCGCTGCAATACATGTCCCATACCGGCAATCTGTCGTCCGGAAAACTGTTGGGGAAATTACCAAGGTTTATTTATCCACAGGTTCTGAATCGTTCCCAATCACTAATTACCTCAGGACGGGCTCACCTGTGATTCGCACTCGGGACTTCGATTTATACACCTTGCAGACAGGTCAGCAGAAGCACGAGAAAATACGTTGTTGATAAAGAACCTTTCGAGTCGCTAAATATCAGTAATTTATTATATTTTCCGGTTCACGATCAATGATCGATGTGGATATATATTGTTGTGGATCTGCCGCCGGCCTTCTCCCACGATTGGAGCACCGCGGCCGCCAGGGGGCGCTTCTCCAACCTCTCCTACACCCCCTCGAACCGTGCCGATCGCCTTTCCTGCCAAGGCGCGGCACCGACCATACAGGGCGGGGCCCGGCACGAATCGTGCACGCCGCCGCGGCAACGATCCCTGCCGAATCCCCGCTGCACACAAAGCACCCCACGCACCGAGGGCTCGCGTCGGCTATCTGTCGCACTATGCGCTAACCCCCCGGTCTGGGTCGATGCCCGAGTCGCATTCTCACCACACGCGACCCGCTCCATACGCACACAACGCGGCGCTCCAGCGCCTCTCATACACCCCATGCATTCCGTTACCGCACGCTCTCGTGCATTCTCTTCTCCTACACACTCAGGTGCACACCACTCAGGCGCAATCACACTGTTCGCACACTCCATTATCACACACTCCTCTGTTACACACTTCGTAACACACTTGGCCATCGCACACTCTCACGTACAACCTTTTGTTACACTCTCGGTAACAACGACGGGTGTGCACTCTTCTGGTACACACACAATCAGTGCACACTTACCCACAGGTGTGCACTCTTCTGGTACACACCCAATCACGCGCTCTGGTGTGCACTCCTGCACACTCCCGACAACACGTTCTGGTGTGCATTCGCTCTCACTCTTGGCCATCGCACACTCTGTATCACACTCGGTTTCACACTCGGTTTCACACTCTTCCCACATACACTCCGTTATACACTCGCGCTTCGGTGCCGTTCGCACACGCGCGCCATTCACCCTCACACATCACACCACGGACCTTCCACGAGCGCCCGGGTTACGTCGCGATCCCAAGCGCGCCAAAAATATTTTCGCGCCAAACATGCTCGCGCCATACACGCTCCTACTCACCTTCAGGATCTTCTTCTCCGGCTTTCCCACCAACACCTGTAAACTCTCATTGGGGTTAGGCAACACGACATCACGATGCAAATCCAGACTTTGAGTGCATTCCATCTCAATCTCCGATTTAATTTCTGATTCTGCCGTCTCTTCGTCCCCAATTTCCACTATTTCTTTTATTTCAATTATTTCTTGCCCAACGACTGCCGGTGCACATAAAATTTTATTTCCTAATTCGGCGGCCGTCGGCTTTCCCATACCCCGAGTCGCGATTTCTATCCTGGTCACACTGGTGTGGCTCACCAGCAGGTCTGCTCACCTGCACACCTCCGCCACTGTAGTTGCCACCCGAGCTTACCTAGCTCCTCACCCTAACCTGGGGAAGGCCCTCTGGCTCCCTTACCCCACTAATGCCCCCTCTGGCATCGGGCTACCCGGGTCCTCTCTCGGGATCCATGGGCCCCACTGAACTCTACTACCTGGCTCCCAGAGCCTACCTGCGGCCTCACCTGGCCGACAGACTACCAGTGGTGGAGTGCCCATTTAACCATTCTCATTAACAGGCCACACACCCAGCCATTTCACTTTACTCATGCACCAAACCAAGCAATACCTTGCTAATTTCAGCACCACAGATGTCAATATCCAACCAAATTTACCTACTCCCTCTGCCTACTTATAAACTACCCTCCCTGAGTATTCGTGAAGGGGTCCATCCTTCCCACATCCACTCCTTCGCACCATACACTCCACTCGACGTATTCCACACTACTCACTCCACACCATTCATTCCACACACCTGTACTTCACTTGCACATCATGCAGGTCAATCACTCAACACACACACACATCCCTCTCGAGCATTGCCTCATTTCATCAGCCTCACCACAAAGATTCTCATGCACAGAGCATCATCTGGCTATCTCTCTCCCTTCTAATTCTTGTGCTTTCCCTGTCATCCCTTATACTACGCACATCCCACGTCATTATCAACCAACTACTCTACGCTACGTCCCCACTACAGGTACAATGTCACGACTTAAATCTCGGTTACCTATGTCATCTTTCTAGATCCCTAACCATTATCCTAACCCTCCCAGGCTAGATTGTACTGCCACCCCATAAATCTCTTGCTCCTCTGCCCAAAGGATGTGAGGGATGGTCGAGCCACCATCCCTCTACATCAGGCATCTCCAACTATCACCCCCCAGTCTTCACGCACTATGAGCCCCCGTCATGTGAGGTACTGGGTCCTGCCTCGGCATCTAAAGCCGAGGCGATCCATGAGGGCGCCTGCTCGCCGGTGTAGGGTCTTAACCGGCCGGTGTGGACGATCTGAGGGAGGGCTCGTGGCCCCATTTTGATCTTAACGACCACGTCACAGACTTGCAACAGAACGACCCTTGCCAGGGAGAGGTGAGTTTGGGGCACCTACGCTTCCGCCTCCGGGGATTGAAGAACCAATTCTTCATCCCCGGAGCGTACTGACTCCCCTGGCTCCGGTGGTCATACCTGCGCTTCATCCTGGCCCCCGCCAGCTAGAGCTGGCGGCGGGCGAAGGCATGGACCCTCTCCATGCCTTCCTCTCGGTGACGTGCATCGCCCTCCCTCGGCAAGAATTCCGTGGTGTCTGGCACGGGACCGCATAGCAAGTCGGTGGGAGCCCGCAACTCCCGCCCATACATAAGCAACGCCGGACTACATGTGGTGACCCCGTGCTGGCTCGTTCGGTAGGCCATTAACAAATACGGGAGATGTTCGTCCCAGTCATCCTGACGGGTGGTGGTGAACAATGCTAGTTGTTGGATCAATGTTCGATTGAACCGTTCCACCATCCCGTCAGATTGTGGCCGCAAGGGTGTTGTCCTTGTCTTCCTCATTGACAGGAGTGTGCACACATCTTTTAGCAATTGACTTTCAAAATTTCGATCCTGGTCGGTGTGCAGCTCCTGTGGAATCCCATGCCGACATACAAATCCTTCCACGAAGGCCTGTGCTACCACCCCGGCTTCTTGGTTGGGGAGGGCATAGGCCTCCGGCCACTTGGTGAAATAGTCCATTACAACGAGGATGTACTTATTACCTTGGCGGGTGCGGGGTAGTGGTCCTAGAATATCCAAAGCCACCCACTCAAGGGGGGCCCCCACCTGGTGTAATTGAAGGGGGGCCCTCATCCTAAGTGCTGGTCCATTTTTAGCAGTACAGGCGTCTCCGACACCAGTCCTGTATATCACGCCCCATATTTACCCAATAGAACCTCCGGTGGACCAGAGATGTTGTCTTTGTCCTGCCCAAATGGCCGCCGGAGCGGGTACCATGCACCTGCTGTAATATTGTGTTCTTAAATTTATCAGGGACTATCACCAGCCAGGAAGTTCTCTCAGAGGGAACCTCCACCCACTTGCGATATAAGATGTTGTCTTTCAATTCCAGGGTTTGCCACTGAGCCCAATATGCCTTTGTTGGCACCCCGAGGGGTGTGACCAATTCCCCATTGGGTCTTTGCCCCAATCGAACCCATTCGTACACTGGTCCCAGTACGGGATCCTCCCGCTGGGCCGTGCTCCAAGCCAATGTGCCAAATTCTTCATCTGCGGTTAGTGGCAAAATTTGCCCTTCACCCGGGTTGCACGGACTACGAGGGTAGGGGTGGAGTCTGCCAATTGTTCCCTCTCCTCGTGTCACGCACAAAATTTACAGTTTTCCCCCAAACAAGGACGCCGAGAGAGTGGATCGGCATTCCCATGGGCCTTCCCGGCCCTATGGGTCACACTAAAATCGTACTGCTGCAACTTTTCCAACCACCTTGCAATTTGGCCCTCCGCTTCCTTGAACTGAAGGAGCCATTGCAAGGAGGAATGGTCAGTTCGAACCAGAAATTTCCGCCCGTACAAGTACGGGTGGAAATGGCTCATGGCAGCCAGCATAGCCAATAGCTCTTTGCGAGTGACGCAATAATTTCGCTCGGGCCTACTCATGGCCCGACTGTAATACGCGATCACTCTCTCCACGCCCTCCTGTGTCTGAGACAAAACTGCACCCAATCCTTCCTGGCTTGCATCCGTGTCCAGGGTAAATGCCCCGTTACTAGTGGGGTAAGCTAGAACCGGTGCGGATGTCAAACACCCCTTCAATGCGAGGAAGGCCTCTTGGGACTCCCTTGTGCAATTAAATCTCGTCCCCTTCTCCGTAAGCCGGTGAATTGGACGGGCCAACTCTGCAAATTTTGCCACAAATCGCCGGTAGTAGGAGCAGAGTCCCCAAAATCCCCGCACCTCCTTGATGGTACGTGGTGCGGTCCACTCCTCTACCGCTGTAATTTTGCCTGGGTCTGTTTTTACCCCCTCGCGACCGATAACGTGACCTAGATAGGCCACCTCTCTTGCAAACAAAGTGCATTTACTTTGACTAAATTTCAGCCCTGCCTGTCTGAGGCACCCAAACACCTGGTCCAAATTAGCTATGGCTTGGGGGAATGTTTTAGCATGCACCAGGACGTCATCCAGATACACCAGGCATGACTGCCATGGCATGCCGCCCAGTACATGCTCCATCAATCGTTCAAAGGTGGCGGGGGCGTTACACAAACCAAACGGCATCACAGTGAACTGATACAGCCCCTTACCTGTGAAAAATGCCGTTTTCTCCTTCCCTGCCCTATCCATCTCCACCTGCCAAAACCCACTCTCGAGGTCCAAAGTTGAGAACCAATTTGAGCCCGCAATGGCATCGAGGGTGTCATCAATTCTTGGCAGGGGATATGAGTCTTTGAGCGTCACGTTGTTCAGCTGGCGATAGTCCACGCAGAAACGTGTGGTCCCATCTTTCTTTTTGACCAGCACAACAGGTGACATCCAAGGACTTCCCGAGGGCTCGATGATACCTGCATCGAGCATTTTTTCTACCTGCTCGTCAGCTTCCTCCCGCTTGCTCCGAAGGGAGCCGTCGGGCGGGCTGACGAATAGGCCGGGCGTCACCGGTGTGGATCTGCTGTTTCACCAGGCCCGTACGTCCAATATCCTCGGAGGACAAGGAGAAGATATCCAAATGGGATTCAATTAATTTATGTAAGGCCTCCCTCTGGGGACCTCCCAACTCGACACTACTCCGATTTACCATCTCCCAAATGGGCTCGGGCCAATTCCTAATACTTTTTGAAGGCTCCCTCTGGGGTCGGCTCGGCTGGACGTTCTCGTCCCTCACTGGCGCGACTTCGTTAACTGGGGTGCAGCCGGCTATCTTCGTGCCCCTTACTAATCGTTCTGCACTAATGTTAATTACTCGGACGGCCACCACCGGCCCGTCCGTTTTTACGAGGGTGTGGCCCACGATTAAACCCGGGATGGACTGCGCTGCCACCGGATCGACTAGGCCGCAGGACTCCTGCCATGTTGGGCGAGCTAACCATCGGGCCGGCACTATGGCCTCGGCCCTTGGAGGGATGGTCACAGCCTTAGAAGCCTCCAGCTCTGTCCTCTCGGCCGTGCTCACCCCCTCCGATGGTAGCTCTTCGACTCCCACTTGCAGGGTCCCCCGGCACAAATAGATTTTACAACCGCTGGCAGTCAACAAATCCAACCCTATTAAGCACGGGTCGCACACCTCCGCCACCCAAACTACGATCTCCCTCTTTACCGACCCTAACTTGAGGGTTACCAAACCACACCCTATGATTGGGGCCATTACACCGTCAGCCAGCTGCAAACTATAATTTTCCAGATGCTGATTTTATCCCAGCCGTCTGCACTCGAATTGAGGATCACAGGGCTGATGATCGTGGCGCTTGCTCCTGTGTCCACTACGGCGTCTACCCCCACGCCGGCAATTTTGCACCGAATTGTCAAACTACCAGTACCAATTTGGCCACAATGAATGACCTGTCGCGTCAATGAGGGCGCTTCACCATCCCCTACTACCGAACACGGCCCTGTATGTTCGGCACCTTCTAGTTTCCTGGGCCCTGGCGGGGGGGTGTCTGGGGTCGGCTAATCCGACCCGTTCAAGGTGGAGTTGATGGTCCCGGCTGTCGGAGTCCGTTCCGGCAGGGAGCTCGACATTCTCACGCACGGTGACCCAGCCGGCCACAATTAAAGCACCTCACCTGGTAAGGTATTTGCCTCCGAAATTCCAAATTCCCCCCTCTAAAAGTCTGAATTGGGGCATTTGTCTGTGGCCTAACGGGGGCCACCTGCGGAGCCACCTGCCATGGTCCAGATCCCGCCAGGCGCTGGTCCACCAGCCTTCAGACCATGCTCTCCAAATCAGGGCACCTTTCGGGGGCGGCCCCCCTCGGGGAGCCACCACCCATCACGGGCCCTCCCTGGCGCACCGCCACTGCGTGGCGCTCGCTTCCCCGGGCCAGGGGCCTCGCTGCTTCCCAACGGGCCACAGCGTCGGCCGCCTGGCTCAAAGTCCGCGGGCGCCACATGGCGAGTTGTTGCCAAAGCTCGGGGTCCGGGACCTGGATGAAATGGTCCAGCGCCAGGCTTTCCTGGGCGGCCGCCGCCATGTAGGCGTGTGCAATCCCTACCGCATGGCAAATGTCAGGGGCAAGCTCCCCGATGGTCTCCTGGGGCTTTCGCTTTCGCACCGCGAGCTGAGCTTTAACAAGCTCGCTCTGCTGTTCAATTCCAAATCTATTAATTAAGGCTGCGTGGAGGGCTGGCAGGGTGAGAGCACCGGTGGTAAAGCTGTCAGCACCTCTGCCGCCGTGCCGCACATTGCCCCCACAAGGTGTAGTCCACCTACATCCAAATTCCAACCGTTCCCCCTGCACACATGGTCGAATTGCGCCGGGTACACCCTCAGATCACTCTTGCCGTCATACGACGCGAGTGGCACCTTATGGCTGCCCGAAGGCCGGACCCCGTGCGTCGCTCCTTGCGGAGTTAGCGCGGGGCCGAACCATTCTGGCCCCCACAGTACACTATTCCCGGGGGGCTCGCGTGCGTCCCCCGTCCCTCCAAAGACTACCCCTGTCGGTGTCGATGCTTGGGTCGCCTCGTCGCAACCCACTACCCACTCCATTCTCGCACACCCCGGTTCACCAACACCTCTCACACTCCCCATGGTCAGACATCCCTGCGCACACTATCTTTCCACACACTCCGGACCAGTCGCACACCTTACTATTGGCCTCTCACGAACGCCCGGGTCTACACCAACCCCCAAGCTCGCTGAACCTCCCCTCACACCAGATACATTTCCGATCATATCGCCACTCACCTCGGCGCTTCTTCCTCTTCGCTCCTCCTCCGCCACCTGCAAACTCTTTATTTGGTTAGCAAGTACGTCATCACGATGTGAGCACAGACCTTGTACCAATTCCATCACCTCCTCCTTTATTTCATTCTTAGTCTCCTTGCGTCTCTTTTTAATTTCACTCACCCCTTCTTCTACCTCCTCCAACTTTTGTTTCACCTCCTCTATTTCCCGGTGCACCCCCACAATTTCTTCTTCTAAGGCCACCTAAGCCGTCTCTGTATGCTTCCGAACTTCTCGTTCTCTCACCCCCAACCTCTCTCCCACTTCATCCAACCTCTTTGTCAGCCCCTCGTGTACCATCTGACATTCTTTCTTCGTCGCCATAAGTTTTCTTAATTTCCCTTTGTGCTGCTTTCAGCCCCCCTATCACATCTGTGTTCTTACTTACTTGCTCCCCTAACTCCTTTTGTCCCACTGTCAGCTGCTCTACTCCTCGTGTCAACTCCTCTATACCCCCCTGTAACCTAGCCGTACTCTTTCTCACCTCCTTCTCCACACGCTCCTCACCCCGCTTTACCTCGTTGCGTACCCCTCCGACCTCTTCTCTCAGCCCGAGCCTTATATCCTCCCCCATCTCTCCCATTTCCTTCTTAGATGCCGCCCTCATTTGCTCCAATTCGTTCTTTTGGGCGTCCAATTTGCTTTCCAGCCCGTTTTTGACCTCTTCTATCCGATCCTCCATTTGTTTTATTTCCCGGGCGGATTGAGCCCCCATTTCCCTCAATCGGCCCCCCATCTTGTCTTCTAACCCCGTTATCCCATACTTCACTCCTTCCATTTGGTTCTCCTGGGCGGCCATTCTGTTTTCCAATCCCGTCAACCCGTCCTTCATTTCCTTCATCTGGCCACCCACGTCCTCCAATTGAACCCCTAATATGTTCTCTAATCCCTCAAATTTATTTTCTAACCCCCCAATTTGACTTCCCAATTGCCCCCCTATTCTATTTTCCATTCCCTCACTATCGGCCCTCATGTCTCCCATCTCTTTCCTAAATCCCCCAATTTTTCTATCTAATCCCTCAATTTGGCTTCCCAATTCATTTCTCATTCCCTCAATTTGGTTTCCCAACCCCATTTGTATGGCTGCCTGCTGCTGCGCAATGAGGGCCTGCATATCCATCCCTCCCACTTGCGCAGCAGGCGCGGCCCTCATTGCCATGTGCGAGGCGCCGCCATTTTGTGTGCTTGCAACCCCCACTACCGCACCTTCTTTAATTTCCTCCTCCATCTCTCCCACCTCTTCCCTGGGGTCCTGGTTTGATTCTAACCCTTCCTCTACCTCCTCATTTACCCCCACCGGCATCCGATCGCCTTGGTTATCCATGGCACGATTCAAATTTAGATGTTAAATAAAATTTCGGCCGCTCGTAATTTCGACCAAATTTTTGTCCAAAAATATAAAAATTTGGTTAGAGTCCAAATCCCACTCCCCGACACCAGTTGTTACGGATCTCGGACGTCGGCGCTCCCCTTATCAAGGGGGGGGGGTTAATCCCCTTGTCTTTTTATCTGGCCGACCCGAGTCCTTAGAAGTTATAACGTTCCTTCCGGCCGGTTGGTCGAGTCTTAGTCCAATTACCTAAGTACTACCACCGGCTGTAAAGCCAGGAGATAACTGCCGCTCGAACCACGGATATGATGGAAAATGCCGAGCGGATAGCAATCCGCGATCCGAGCCGTTAACAAAGTGACGAAACCCGTTTCTGAGCGGATCCTAATCGTGCCACGTTTACCCAATTAGAGAAAAGACGAATGCGATTGGACAAGAGGAAACCAGAAAATAGGAAGAACAAAGATTGATTTATTAACAATGTAGAGAGAAAGATGAAGAGGAAACGAAAGGAATATACAAGATAGGAAGAGGAAGAAGCAGCACACAGGGCAGTCTTAAAGCAGTCTTATCCTTAATACCCAGGACAACGGGCCCATCTCAGACACTCACACGGGGATTGTAGATGGTAGGGCGGAAGGTCCGGCGATGGGGTCCAGGCTCCGGTCGGCTCCGGTCGGCTCCAGTCCAGGCTCCGGTCCAGTGGGCGACACCCGGCAGGCAGCTCCACATGTAGTTGAACGCGACCGGACAATTATATAGCAGGGGGAAGCTGGTGTCCTGCGTATGTAATATGTGCACACTTGTGCCAAACGCCCTCTCCCTCCCCAATGTCCTCTTTAACAAGCGTGCCCTTCTTCTTCTCAGTCCTTCTCCAAGCCACCCTTCCAACACGTCCTCTTTAACAAACGCCGGCGCATGAGTCTCCTGAAAGGGCTTTATATTCATGCTTTTATAACGCAAGCAACGATCGCTCCGCGAGCCCAAAAGCCACTCCTGCCAGCGATGTCCCTTCAGCCCTGGTTGGCTGGTGAGGGCTTACCGGCTCCGCCTTTGACGGCTGGATGACGTGGCCACACCTTCTTCTTGGCGTTCTGCCCCCCCCCCCTTTTTCCAGGCCTCACTGCGTGGCTTATGGCGGTGTTTGAGCAAGCTCCAGCTCAAGGCAGCGAACGCTGGAGAGCCATAGGGCAGACTGGAGGGCGCGGCGTCGCTTGGAGAGGGAGGTTGCAAACTGAACGGAATGGGGCCTACTTCTTATTTGATTGACACAATGCAGATTCAACTATTGGAAACACGGCCTTATCGAAAACACATACTAATGAAATAACTGGAATTCTAAGGTGGCCTACGTGTTGCTTGTGGACTAACTATGGGGTGCTACCTTTAACCATTTAATAATGTCATATTTACACAACTGTGGGTTCTAAAACCGCAACAATATGTGTGTATATATACATATATATATATATATATATATATATATATATATATATATATATATATATATACATACATATATATATGTACACACATACAGTCACGTGAAAAGGTAAGTACACCCCATGTAAAGTTTTGACTTTTTCAATATATTTCAACATACAGCTATTTGATCTTCATTTCAACAATATTGATAGATAAAGGTGATATAATATAACAAATATCATGAAACATTTACATTTTGTAGTCCATTGTATAATTTAAATAGATATAAATGCAAATTTCGCATGTGGAAAAAGTAAGTACACCCTTGGCTCTAATAGGTGGTATTGCCCCCTTTTGCAGAAACAACCTCAAGTAGGCGTTTCTTATAACTGTCTACCAGTCTCTGACATCGACTGGGAGAATTTTTTTCCCACTCCTCCATGCAGAATTCTTTCAGCTATGGGATGTTTGAGGGGTTTCTTGCATGCACAGCTCATTTCAAATCCCCCCACAACATCTCGATGGGATTTAGATCCGGCTTTGACTTGGCCAGTCCAGAACCCTCCATTTCTTTCTTTTCAGCCATTCCTTGGTGGATTTACTGGTATGTTTAGGGTCATTGTCATCTTGCAAGGTCCACCTTTGGTTGAGCTTCAACTTTAAGACAGATGGCCTCACATTATCCTCAAGCACCCTCTGGTAAAATTAAGAATTCATACTGGATTCTATGATGGTGAGCTGCCCAGGCCCTGATGCAGCAAAGCTGCCCCAAAACATAATATTTCCAACACCATGCTTTACAGTTGGTATTAGGTTCTTGTGGTCAAATGCAAATTGATTTTGTTTTCACCAAACATGTCTTCTGGTACTGTGGCCAAATATCTTTACCTTTGACTCATCTGTCCAGAGCACATTGTTCCAGAAGTGCTGGTCTTTGCCTAGGTGTTCATTGGCAAACTTTAGTCTTGCCCTGATGTTCTTTCTGGACAGGAAAGGTTTCCTCCTGGCACACCTCCCATGTCGATCAAATTTGTGCAGCCTCTTTCTAATGGTAGAATCGTGCACTTTGACATCAACAGTGGCAAGAGCTACCTGTAGGTCCCGTGATGACATTCTGGGGTTCTTCGAGACTTTTTTTTTTAGCATCTTGTGGTCTGATCTCGGTCTGAACTTGCTGGGGCGGCCTGGCCTGAACAAGTTGGCAGTTGTTTGGAATCTTCTCCACTTGTAGATGATCTTCCGGACAGTCGAATGATTGATTTCAAATTGTTTGGAGATCTTTTTAAATCCCTTCCCAGAGTCGTAGGCATCTATAACCATCTTTCTGAAGGCCTCAGAGAGCTCTTTTGATCGAGGCATGGTGACGCCGCACACTTCAACAACAAAGAGCAAACCAAACTAAATGTCTGAGGTTTAAATAAGACGGGTTCCTCCAAGATCCTCTCTAACGATGTTCTAATCATTTGCACCTGAGCTTGTGCACCTGATTCTGATTTTAGGTATTTGAAGTAGTGCTAATTGTAGGGGAGTACTTACTTTTTCCACATGCGAAATTTGCATTTATGTTTATTGAAATTATACAAAGGACTACAAAATGTAAATGTTTCATGATATTTGTTATATTATATCACCTTTATCTATCAATATTGTTGAAATGAAGATCAAATAGCTGTATGTTGAAATATGTTGAAAAAGTCCAAACTTTACATGGGGTGTACTTACTTTTTCACATGACTGTATATATGTGCACACATTGGTCACCTCTCTTACCAAGGCCCTTCTCCCGCGATTGCTCAGTTTTGCCAGGCGGCCAGCTCTAGGAAGAGTCCTGGTTGTTCCAAACTTCTTCCATTAAAGAATTATGGAGGCCACTGTGCTCTTGGGAACCTTCAATGCAGCAGAATTTTTTTGTAGGCTTCCCCAAATCTGTGCCTCGACACAATCCTGTCACTGAGCTCTGCAGGCAGTTCCTTCGACCTCATGACTTGGATTTTGCTCTGATATGCATTGTCAGCTGTGAGACCTTATATAGACAGGTGTGTGCCTTTCCAAATCATGTCCAATCAATTGAATTCACCACAGGTGGACTCCAATGAAGGTCTAGAAACATCTCAAAGATGATCAAGAGAAATGGGAGGCACCTGAGCTAAATTTCAAGTGTCATTGCAAAGGGTATGAATACTTATGTCAATGTGATATTTCAGTTTTTTCTTTTTAATAAATTTGCAAAACTTTCTAAAATCCTGTTTTCTCTTTGTCATTATAGGGTATTAAGCGTAGATTGAAGAGGGAAATAATGAATTTAAACGATTTCAGCACAAGGCTGCAACATAACAAAATGTGAAAAAAGTGAAGGGGTCTGAATACTTTCTGAATGCACTGTATATATATATATATATATATATATGTATATATATATATATATATATATATATATATATATATATATACATATATATATACATATATATACATATATATATACATATATATATACATATATATACATATATATATACATATATATACATATATATATATATATATATATATATATATATATATATATATATATATATATATATATATACATATACAGACTTGGCATTTAATATGGAATATTTTTTTGTCGGGGTGAACTTACTTTTCAAGATGACTTAGAACCAAAAGTTCATTGGAATTATGTTGAAATTATTCTAGATTTTGTTAATGTGACCTCTAAAAGAAACAAAAACCACATTTGACATTTCGAAGCAAATAAATTGTTCCTTGAAAGTGATGTAAACTGATATCGAACTCAATTCATGGACAGTACTGTGTTAAACTTCTGTGCGTTTTCCAGAAGTATCTCTTTATTTTGCACATTAGCCAAAAAAAATTTCAACAAAATCAAAAGCTAAATTATGACTGGGATTACGGACAGTAAAACTACAGTTCAGTACATCGTGTAACCCCCACGAGCATTCAGGAGAGCACGTACACGTCGAGGCATGCTGTTCATGAGATTTTCCAAGGTTTGGACAGCAATCGCTTGCCATGCAGTGACAATAGCCCTGCTGCAATTCACGCACAGAGGTAGGCTGTGGGTCGAAGTTGTCGATTTGACACTTTAATTCTGCCCACAAGTTCTCTATCGGATTAATATCCGGGGACATGGCAGGCCACTCTATATGCTCTACACCACGGTCAACAAGAAAGTGTTGGATCATGCGAGCACGATGAGGCCGTGCATTGTCATCTTGGAAGAAAAAGTTTCCTCGAAAGGCTGCACGAGCAAATGGAAGCAATGTTTCTTCCAGAATGGCCCTGTACTTGAAGTGGTTCAGGTTTCCATTCAGAACAACCAGGTCAGTTTTGCCCCCTGCATGAAAAGCAGCTTAAACGGTCACCCCACCACCTCCAGCTTGGACTCTTGGCACTATACAATCTTCGTTGTGGGCTTCATGCACTTGTCTGCGCACTCGGACGCGGCCATCTTGACGATAGACCAGAAATCTAGACGTGTCACTGAAGGTCACGTGATTCCAGTGTCCTGGCTGCCATCAACGGTGCTCTCTGGCCCACTGCAATCAGCGCTGGCTGTGTTGTCTGGTCAGGCGTGGCTTTCTCAGGGGACGCCTGGCACGATAGCCTGCTTGAACCAGTCGTTGGTTGACTAGCCTTCTGGATACAGGCACATTTGTCAGTTGCTGCCACTCAGCCCTAAGCCAATTAGCTGCCTTGGTACGGCCATTGCAGACTAACCGGTGCAGCTGGCGATCATCTCTCCTTGTGGTTCTGCATGGACGTCCTGGCCTTGGTATTGGAGTGGGGACACCCCTCTGAGCATTTCGTTTCAGGATCTTTGACACCTGACATTGAGTGATGCCGTACTGCCGAGCAATAGCACGCTGTTTCATGCCAGAATTTCGTAAAGCCACCACTCCATGACAAACAGCATTGTCACGTTGACGGACCATCTCCAGAGGAAGCGGCAATAACTTTTGAAGACGTGCAGTAGTTGTTTTCCACGAATGCAGAATGCAACAACCCTTATATACCCGATTGTGAAGCCAATCGTCAAATGTACCTGTCCTTACATTTTGTCACGCCACCTGTGATATAATCCTGTTATTGACTTCTTGCTGCGAAAGACAATCAGTGACATGGTTCTTTCAACAAAGACATCACCGAAGGGTAAAATAAACTCACCAGATTGATATGCTGAGTTCAGAAAGTAAACCCAAGTCAAGAAAAAAAATATATTCCATATTAAATGCCAAGTCTGTACATTAATAATTAATAGGCTACGGTGATTCTGTCTTGCTATTGTCTGTCTTGCTAAATTGAACTATTGTAAGTTTTAAAACAGAATGCATTGTGAATCTTAAAACCAAGGGGCAGACATGAACGCGCTGTTACATTATTTAACCTCAGAATGCGATGTTACGTGTACCTGCGACATATTTGTTAATCTGGCACACCTATATTGGCATACTGGTGTCAGTAGTATTCACTAGTTGCATAAAAATGGATGAGCAACAGCTAAGGGGGCGTAAGAACACTTACTTGGATATTTTCTACAAAAGTAGGGGTTTCAATAAGTGGTAGCTGTACACATGGGATTTATCAAATTAAGTTTTGGAGTTCAAACAAAGTCATTGGTTAACAGATGGGAAAGGATAGTAAATAAATTCTTCGATGCTGAGTAAATTAAGTGAGATATTACAAAGACTTTTAAGAGCTATTATTCTTCCTTATAGAAGTGGGAGAAAAAAATTAGATCCAACATAATGAATCTATAAATGAATGTGATAGGGAGAATATCCTCAATTTGTATTAATTATTTGATTGTGGGTAAAGGAATTAATTTATCATAGTGGATTGTTAACAGCAGCCTGAAATATCCTGAGAGTGTGCATCCATATAATCAGAAATCCCAGATTTGTTTTTAAAACAACATTTTGGTAGAGGTATTATGTGGACGAGTACTTGCTTGGTAGATAACAAAAAGGTACTGCATGTTGGTAGCCACTTTTGCGGCCATTTAGGCCAAACAAATTGGGAGAAAATTGTGGTTACATACGTAATTTACAGATGGCTATTTGTAAAGTGAAAAGGGAATTTATTGAGATGGAAAACATGTTTCGAAGGTTTATTAAAGTATTATAATATGACATTTGGCAAGGAAAACTATTGGATGGGAAAATTAGATCTGGTTATAAAATGAATTTGTTGACCCCTTGACGTTAATTCTTCAAATCATTGTTTCACCAGTATTTTGAGTTCAAATTGGAAATAGTTTGGTGGAGCTTTGGTTAAAACCTTTGGTTGTGGTATTTTGGAACGAATTGACAAACCATTGGAGATTGATGAGAATAGAAACAAATATGGACCCAAAATAGAAAGATTTTATGATGATATGAATAATACCGAGATTAAATGATTGAATCAAGTAATGTTGCAACTGTGTACAGCAGAGTTAAGATGATGGCATAATGAAAATGTTATGAATTGCGTCAGTTTTATCAGATTAGTGAACTCATATCACCATAAGTTACACTGTTAAATGGGAAGAAAAAATAAAGTGAGGAGAACTATGATAATAATACATTATGCATAGTTTGCTGGTTTGCAAAATTTGTTGGGAATTCGATATTCCTGTTTGTGATTTTAATCATATACACTCATTATTAATGCATTTATTTTCTTTGAGTAGTGTTAAAATAACTGCATGAGTTTAATTTTCAAACGATATTGATTTGAAAGCAATTTTAAATACTATTCTTAGTTTAGTAGGAAAATACATACCTGATTGCATATTATTTGTGTGACACATATAAATGAATATAACTTTTTTGAATGTTTTAAGGAAAACAACAAATGGTTGAATGTGAAACTATTATAAGAAATATATGATTAGGTAAAATATGGTGATTTTATGATAAGATGTACCGTATCTGATTCAATGTGTGTGGAAAGCAGATTCAGATATGGCTGAGTAAAAGGATAAGACCAGATCACATCTCATAGGGAGTGCTAATGGAATTGGGAAGAAGTTCGAGAAAGAAAATTTGTGGCTAAAAATGAAGTTAATCTTGGCATACACCCTCCTTCTCAAAGAATGATGAAGACATTCTCCTTTGTAAAATTGGAGATGGATGCTTACCTTCACCAAAGGAATTTTTGTGACCATTTGCCTGGATCACACTGCAACATATGGAAGAAAATGCGATCACTTACTTTTTTTTGAATGCCTCGAACATTCATCACGTCAGCAGTTGCAGGACGACGTCATTTTACCTGCAACTTCTACTGGATGCGGTGACGTGTGTCATTACTTCACCAACTTCCGAGGAGCCAGCATGGAGCTGCAAGCGAACGACTGTGCCTTTTCCTCCATAACAGCTGTGCACGATTCTGCTGGTTGTTCCTTGTATGGGCCATGGACAACTTGAATGCCATGGTCCCAACATCGTTGCAGATGCATCTGGCATCCCTGTTCCACATCTTGCTGGCCAATCAACATCACATCAACACTTGCTCCATACTCATGATGAGTCAGGAGGCAAGTCGACTGCAACTGGACGAAGGCCTTGTTCGGGTCTACTGTGGCTCACAGCAAGAGTGGCAAGGATGCTACATGCAGAGCAGGGTCAGTTTATGACTCCACCCAGCTATCACAACAGTGGAAAATCCTACGCGAAATAGTGTAGGTGCTATGAAGACATCAGAAGAAAATGTTTCATATTTGAATTTCAAACACGAGTGATCAGCCTCTTCTCTTTTTCAAACAAAAAGTCAATATTTGTTTTGAAACAAATCGTATTGCCAAATGTTGCAGATGCTTTATTATTTTGGTGAATTGAAATAGTTGTGGTAAAGGTGAAGGGTTGTATGCTTTTTGCAATTGAATTGCATTATTAATATGGAAAGAGTCAATGAATAAAGAAATGTTTTGTAATCAGATTCTTCCAGAATGACGGTGTATACCTTAAAAAATTGGATTACCAAGTTTGTGGTTTGAATATTTAACAAGTTGATGTTTAGATTAATGGTTAATATAAACAAAAAGAAAAAATGAGGGATTGTGGAAGTATATATATTTTATATATGTTCTCATATATCCTTCTAAGGACAGAAGGTGTTTTTCCTGTGTAACGCTTGTGGAAATGGAATTTGGAAGGGGAGGCGCCATCTGGAAAATGGCTTGCTGTCAACTCTCTGACAAACCCAGGCGCTGGGCGAATTCCTTCTCTCTGAGGACATGAGAGAATGACCTCTCCCATGAACTGGAATGAAGTGTTCTGTGGTTCTCAGCGATAAGCAGCTGTTCCGGGGCTTATTGGGGCTTTTTAAAATAGCAACAGATGCCTTGGGGCGCCTCGATGTCTGGGGCTATAGGCCTTGGGCTGAACTCTGAATACCAATGCTCTGACATGAAAAGGAGCAAGTTCTATTTAATGAGAGGCTCGGAGAGATCGAGAGAACTGGACGGGGAATCATCGGAGGAAGCAGGAGCGCGAGAGAGCAGACTGTCGTGTCATGTGTTTGATTTTAGAGTATAACTATATTTTCGTGGAACTGTTCATTGCAAGAGATTAATAAATCAATATTTAAACTGAGTAACTTTCCATGTGTCTCATTGAGTGTCCAAGAGGTCACTAAACAATGTTCTTTGACAGTCCATTAGATGAAAGTTTTTTTAAATTTAGAATTATTCTCACTTAGAGTTCAACATCAACTCGTTGAGATACAAGATGGTATTCATGGAATACTTAAACTGCGGTCAACTTCGTGCGAGCCAACTCTTCTGTTTTTGAAAGTTTTTTTTTCATTGATCCAATATGGCTGCCAGAACACGGGAGCGATGACATCATAAGTTTACATTCTCCAATATAATTGTTGCGTAGGTCACGCTCAATAAATTTCAAACTGACCAGACAAAGCTTTGTACCTCTCGAATATGACATCACAATTAAGGCACCGATGACGTCATCATTAACGACACTTATTCAAAATGCGGAGTTCTTTACAATGAGCCACGTTTCAATTTTTTGCATGGAGCAGTTTCGGAGATATAGAGGTGTAACGTTTTTCCAAGATAGCGTCCGTACCTGGATAAATTGTGCTTTGGTTGGTCATCCACATGTGATGGATGTAATGGACCACAGCGATGATAATTTCGACCATGGATTTTGAAACAGTATGGTCCATTTCCTGGAAGAGATGAGATCTGAGCACCCATTGATGCAAAAGCTAAAGCGGAATTGTAACTTCGGATGTTGTTTCAGAAGTTGCGACATTTCCCATCATCACCTGAAGAAAGTTGTTGTAGTCGAGCAGGTATGGTAAATAGTAGAGGTAATTGAACTTACCCCTTGGAGCAACACAGTATAAATCCATCCTCATTTCCATCCATGTTTTGCATAACAGTGCACTCATGGTGAGGTATCAGGACCCCAATTATGCTATTTTTTTTTGTATACGCAGTCAAGGCTGGTGTAAGAGCTAACATGTAGAACATATTGTTACGGTTTTTACAACCTCCACTTTGTAAATTTAGTAGTAAATTTCCTTATAAATAACCCCTGTGTACATTCCCCTTAATTGGCTGTTAATTGAAATGAGTGCACCTTAGTTAGTCCACATTGCAACACGTAGCAAATCATCGGCCCTTCTAACAGTTATTTCATTATTATGTGTGTCAGGTAAGGATGTGTTTCCAGTAGTTGACCTTGCGTTGCATCAATCAAATCAGATAGATCCCCTGCAATATCCCCATGACCTCCTAAAAGTGCCAGTAAGGCAGCGTTCGCTGCCCTTTGGCTGGGGCTCATTCGATTGCCCCAAGACTCCATTACGCACATGGTCAAGCCGGAGAAGAAGGGCGTGGCCCCCACCTCGTCATCGTAGGCGGAGCCAGGAAGAGCCCGTGCCAACCAATCGGCACTGCGGTGAGCGACCCGGTAGGCGTGCCCTCGTAACCCGCGGCTTGATCTCGGGGAGGGCCATAAAAGGGTGAGTGAGGGACTGCTTATGCAGATGCATGAGGGAGCACAAACTGAGTCGAGTTCTGTGGAGAGAGAGTGCCAAGCTGAGGAGAAAGGTTGGAGACGAAGCTGGCTTTCAAAGGCTGAGTTAAGAAGGTTCAGGCTGAGAGACTTTGAAATTCCAAGGCAAGGTCGTGAGCGGGAGCTGGGCTGACCAAAGGAATTACCAGCTGTGCTGAAGCTGTGTCGATTGAAGGTGTCGTGTGTCGACTCACGTACCACGCTGACCCCACGCTGTGACGACGCAGCCGCGGAGCTGTTTCCCGCGTCCCGCTGAGTCCTGAGGCCCCGAGCCGTTCCTCCTGCCTGGACCCACCCTTGCTGCCATCCTATGCCATCGATCCCTGTCATCCATCTTCCCCTTTCGTGTACGTGAGTTTGTTCTGTCTGTATTGTCCCTGGGAGTAAGTAAGCCTGTATAAGCTAAGAATCGCACTGTGTCTTCTGTTCTTTTTCTGTAAATAACTTCGTTCTTCTTCTTTCTTTGGTTCGTTGTAAATAATAAAAAATCTCTGTTCCTCCTTATTCTTGGGTTTTCATTCTCATCTGATCGCTTTCGTGATTTCTGTCAATTGAGTTCCTGTGGCGCGATTTCGGCCAACGCTTTAGAATTGGGTTTAGTCCCTTGTTAAATGGCTCGGATTCCGCAGCGCGCTTCGCTTGGCGTAATCCATAATTACACTGCGGTCCGGGCGGAGTATTTCCTTGCGTACCGGAAGGCGCTGGTACTTAGGTCATAGGACGGATAGGCCTAATACCCTATTCAGTGCTGACCGGGCGTGACGTCATACCCGCAGGGGGAATCGGCCAGTGTAAAAGACAAGGGGATTGACCCCCCCTTGGTAGCGGGCGCGCCGACCCCAGATCCGTAACAATATAATAAAGGGAGGGAGAGGGAAGCACAACAGCAGCAGAGAACAGGGACATTGGGAGATCTGTGGAAGAGAGAGGGCTGGGGTGGGGTACACGCACGGTATAAACAAGATGGACACTACAAGGACTTTCAGGAGAGTATGGGAGTTTTTTTTCCAGAAGTGGGGAAAAGGGGAATGAAAGAATGAAGGTGAGCACAGAAACTTGATGTTTGCAGTTTCACCAGAAGAGGGTTGCTGACAGATCTTGTGCGTCCTGAAGGAATACTTGGGGGACAGAGCACAGACAGAGCAGGGAATGCAGGGCCAGAGAGGAATTGGTAGAAGACAGAAAGACCACCAACCTGCCTGCAGTGAGAGAGTGAAAGGCTCTCAGAATCAGTTTTATCGCGGGAGATTCAGTCACAGTTAGTGAGGCATCATTAGCCAGTATATGAGCCGGGAGGCTTCAAAGTCACGAAAGGGAGGAAAAAGCGATATGTTGCCCTGACGAGCCCCAACAAGGACAAAATCAGGTCAGCAGCTTCGCTTTTCATCTGCTTAGTGCCACCCTCGACTTTGCTTTCTTGAACTGCTAGATGCCCCTCTGGGCTTGCAGTCGTGTTGTCATCATGATGACATTATAGTGCGGTGCTATGCGGATGACTTGTTTTGCCAATAAAGGAAGCAACAACGATGTAACCACAAGTGTCTTTATTCCACGGATCAAACTATAGCACTGCCGTGCTCGGGGCTGTGAGCCCGTGTATATCCCGAGGGGTAGGCGTGACTGACACCCTCCCGGTGCGCGGAATGATGTCATCGCGCCAGGGAGCCATCGTGTCCGCCACACGCCCCCCCCCCCCCCCAGAATTCCCGCGCACCTGAAGGGTCAGTTTGCGGGGCAAACGGATGACCCGGCCGAAGCGCCCTCTGGCGGCTGGCGGCGTCTGGGATGCCGGGATGCCACCGGCTGCCCCTGGGATAAGTGCGGGGCCGGGGGGCGGCGTGCCGGCGGTGTTGGGCAGTGCCGGGGGTCCACCCGCCGGGGGGCGGCCCCGACACGGGGGCTGAGCCACTGGCGGAGGGTGGTCCACGTCGAGGTGGGCCAGTTTGAGGCGGTCCATGGACACACGGTCAGGAGTACCGCCGATGTCCAGGGTGAAGTGCTTCGCCCCGGTCTCCAGCACGCGGAAGGGCCCGTCGTACGGGGGCCGCAGCGGTGTACGGTGGGCGTCTTGTCGGAAGAACACGTACTCCGCCGTGCAAAGCTCCGGGGCGACGTGCGTTGGTGGGCGCCCGTGGTGCGCCGTCGGCACCGGGGCGAACCTCTGGGCGGTCTCCTGCAGCGCTGAGCGCTGCTGCGCCGCGGACCATGGTGCCGTGGAGTCGGGGAGGAACTCGCCCGGCACCCACAGCGGTTGTCCGAAGACCACCTCCACCGCGGATGTGCGCAGGTCATCCTTGGGCGCCGTCCGGAGGCCCAGCAGGACCCAGGGGAGCCTGTCGACCCAGCCGCTGTCACGGATGGTGGCCCGGAGCGCGGCCTTTAAGGAGCGGTGGAAACCGTGATGTTCCACACTGAAATGTGATGTTCCACACCGTGCTCTACGGCCACCGCCGAGAAGGTGGGCCACGTGAGGGCCAGGAAACTGGCGAGAAGGCAGGTGAACTCGTCCGCTGCCGGGAGCGTACAAACCAACCTCGCCGGGACCGAACAGCTCAGCAAGCCGCTTGGCGAGCCGCTCGGTGAGCCGCTCAGTGAGCCGCTCAACAAGCTGCTCAGCGCGCAAGCAAGCGAGCTGAACGTTTCAGCCTGGACGAGGCGTCTGTTCTTTACGTCTATCAACAACCCGTTTGCACAGAGGAAGTCCGCACCGAGCAATGCCATGGGCACTCCGGCGGTTACGAACGACCACTTGAAGCATTGCCCTCCGAACCGCAGGGAGAGGCAGCGCTTCCCGAATGTGCGTTTGTGTGTTCCGTTGGCTGCAAGCAACGCGGGGCCCCGGCCCGCGGTTCGCTTGTCGGACGTAGAGGCAGGGATAACGCTCACCTGTGCACCCATGTCGCATAGGAAATGGCGCCCGGACAAGGTGTCCATTATAAAAAGAAGGCTGCCGGAATGGCCGACGCTCAGGGCCGCTACCGAGCGCCGGCTTGGCAGTTTCCCGACTTGCCGAACGAGCACGGCGGGTGACAACTCCTCGCCTTGTGGCCAAACATGGCGTGGAAATAGCACCAGGTTTGCGGCGAAGGCGGAGGCCGCGGTTTTTGCGGTGGTGGTGGGCGGGGCATGGCGGCGGCCACGTGGTGTGCATCAGCCTCGAGATCCACGAGGTGTGGTGCATCAGCATCAGCGTCAGCCCCGGGATCCGCGACGGCCGCACCGAAGCTCGCCCGCGTGTCACACGCCGCGAAAAACTTGTCGGCCTCGACGGCCAGCGCGCGGGGCTCCTTTATCGTGGAACCGGCCAACGCGAGGCGTACCTGTGCCGGCAGCCGGCGTAAAAAGAGTGCCCGGAATTTTAAAAAATCCGGTGCTTTGTCCCCCAGTAGCGACAGCATGTGATCCATTCGGACCGATGGTCACGTGTCGCCGAGGTCGGGGAGGTCCAGGAGACGGTCGGCCCGTTCGTCATCTATGAGGCCGAACGTGGCGATGAGGCGATGCTTGAGCGCCTCATACCTGTGGTCGGCCAGTGGGTTCCGCAGGACGGACACGACTCGGGCGGCTGTGCCGGGCCCGAGGGCGGCGATGACGTGGAAATAGCGCGTCTCGTCCGCCGTTATGCCACAAAGCTGAAACTGGGCTTCGGCCTGCATGAACCATATCTCCGCCTGAGCTTCCCAAAACTCGGGGAGTTTCACCGCTACCGCGTTGCTGCTCGTCATGGCGCGTTCTGTAGTTCAGCGTCGGCTGAACTAGTCGAGGTCACCAATGTAGTGTGGTGCTATGCGCACGACTTGTTTTGCCAATAAAGGAAGCAACAACGATGTAACCACAAGTGTCTTTATTCCACGGATCAAACTATAGCACTGCCGTGCTCGGGGCTGTGAGCCCCGTGTATATCTCGAGGGGTAGGCGTGGCCGACACCCTCCTGGTGCGCGGAATGATGTCATCCCGCCAGCGAGCCATCGTGTCCGCCACAACATCACAGTTTCTCTTGCATGAAAAGCAAAGGTTTTGATGTCAAGGTGAAGATTCCGTAAACGGAATAGCAAAGATTCCTCCAACTGTTTTGATGTGAATTCTGACCAAATTGCAAAGAAAAACGAATCTTATAAATGCCGGATGATAGCAATGCAGAGAAAATATGGACAAGAGAGTTAGGCCAACCAAATGATGGGACATGTAACGGTTGTGAACCAATTTCAGACAACAAAGGAAAATGTTCAGACGAATGTCACCGAATTTAAATCAATTGCGTGGGAATTGTTTTAACTGAATACATGCAAACAACAAACGTAAATTAACCTTGAAAAATAAACTGCAACTTGGGTTGATATTTCCAATGGTTGTCACGTTTGTTTTGTAAGATGGTCAAAGAGCTTACCTTTAATAGGAAAACCATTCCATCTCGTTATGAGGTCACTGGAACAGCCACGTCATGATTTTCCCAAAGAATCTACCATATAAATCACAATGTGTGTTTGTGTATTTGTGTGATGTCTGTCCCCCTTCATAAGGGTAGGTTTTAAAGGCTTTGAGTAGTGCTTTAGGCGGGATTTGAGTGGCGTTTTAATGGGCAATCTTTGAACAGGACGATGTGTCCACCAGCTAAAACACCTAAAAGACTCTGAGGCCCCAAAATACCCCATGGATCCAAAACACCCAAACGACCCCAAGGATCCAAAAGACCCTGAGGACCCAGAAGACCCCAAGGATCCAGAAGACTCAAAAGACCTTGAAGACCGTTAAAGACCCAAATGACCATGAAAACCCAAAAGACCACAAAAGTCCAAAAGACCCCAAGGACTCTGAAGACGAAAAGAACCACGAAGACCCAAAATACCCCCCCAAAGATCCCAAATACCCCAAAGACTCTTAAATACCCTGAAGATTGGGAAGAACCAAAATATCACAAAGACCATTAAAAGACCCCAAAGACCATAAAAACTCCAAAGATTGAAAAGACCCAGAAGACCAAAAAAGAACCCAAAGAACCCGAAGACCCAAAATACACTAACGACCCAAAAGACCCAAAAGACCCCGAGAAACCAAAAGATCCAGAGGACGCAAAAAATTCCCAAGGATGCAAAAGATCCTGAGCACCCAAAAGACCCCGACGACTCCGAAGACCCAAAAGAAGAGTAATTATGTCTCTTCTATTGGAATGTAGACGATGGCTTGCAAACTGAGCCTCAAGGTTTGTGTCCAGAAGCGTTTTTGTTTTTTTATAACAATAAATACAAGGTGCGGGGTGGTGAAATTTGCTGCATGTTATGTACAACGCGCCGTGCAGAGTAAACTGAGTGTGTCAATTTATGTCTGTAGGATGTCTAATAAATAAAGAAGATACAAGCACACCTGGCACTAGGCCCAGGCTTCAGACTTCGGCATGCTCACGGGGCTGTACTGTCAAAAACTGTTCCAACACGTCATTTTTGGCGGACTTTTTACCAGTCAATCAATATTTTCATAAGCATATTTTCACAGAACAGGAACAACTGACAAAACACAATGTCAAATATACAATAAAATGGAATTTATTTCCACATGTGGATACATGAAGGAAAAACTTTGTAAAACTCATCCAATCCAATAGACCAAGCATGAAATAAACAAAAATATATACCGGAAGTTTACAATCACAATTTTGCATCTTTATGATAAAAGGAAGCTGTCTGTCTGTCTGTCGTGCTATAACTTGAGAAAAGATTAACGAATTTCAATTAAACCAATGACGGTGGATTCAGGGAACTCCCAGGAAGGTTTGTGATGCAAAAGTGCTCCTGCTCAAATATTGTGAACTTGCAGTTTTCATCACATGAAAAACAAAAACCACTGAATCAAATAGAACAACTCTCTACACATTGCCAATCTTTGATTTTTCCTCATCTTTGTACCAATTTCATCTCCCCTTCCCACCAACTGTCCTCTCACAATATTCAAAGGAAATTTCCTTGTACTTCAAAATAACCGGAGAGTTCATAGAACACGATATCCCACCCAGTGTTCAGGTATATGCAGTACTTCAATTTTAAAAGAACAATTTTAACGATCGTTTAAAAATCCAGATGTTTCATGCTATTGAAGTAGACCAGAAGCAGTTTCGAACACCACCATTATACACCGCCCCAATTGCACCATTGTTGAAATTGAAGCACTGCAAAACTGGCAGTTCTTGGAAGTATTATGACAGATGATTTGTATTCTACTGTCGTGAAGTATATAATTCAATTCAAATAAAATAAAGATTGTAAAAGTCATATAAATAAATTAATTTCGGGTGTTACCGCCATTTTCCGCAGGATCTATGACATCACCCTATCTAACACATGACATGAGTTCCACATGCCTGCTGTTTTTGGCCTTTATACAATCTTTAAAAACAGTAAGTTTCTTGTTTGGAATGATTTTCTATTTTGTTTGACTACCAGGCAGGGAGAGTAAAAATATTATCACTCCGGGACGAATTCAGAGCCAAGGTATGGTGAAACAAAGACTTGTCTTACTATTCAAGTTTCGATTCGCATTCAAAATACAATATTCGATTTAAATATGTTATTCCCCAATCATAAACTGATAAGATGGACATAAACCAATTGCTTTCGCTTCGCGTGTGCAGGGTAACAGTCAGAAACCAGAGAAGCTTGCAGATGCATTTGGCAAAATGCAAAGCTACTATACAGTGGAGCGACAAACTATAACACATCGTGATTGAGATGTTGTGAATGAGGCAGATCAAGCAGATGGAAGGCGGCGGCGGTTAATTTTAAATCAACGAAATAACCTCCACTTCTATGATTCAAAGCAAAACAAGCTGGATGAAGGACTTCATTCCTAGTATACAAGGGAGATTGAATGAACCTTCTCATCCAAATTATAACATGAAATGATGAAACAACCTAATAAAATAGTTACATAATGATATTAGGGAATCACCCCCACACTCATGTTGTATTCGAGGGTATACAAGTTGAACGAGTGATAAGTACAAAGGCGGTGTTGGGAAATGGATCGTGAATAGTCGCGATGTTCAGAGAGTGAAATGCTTTTTTTTTAAAGGTTTAAAATGGCAAATTATCTTTATTTAATGCACAATCTTGTTACAGGAGTGAACTACTTTTCTCATATAAATGTGCCACCTCTTTCGCTCCAAGCTAAGCTACTTTCTTTTCACTTTGAAGTTATATGGAGTTATATCAACTGTCCTCACAGCAGAAGTAGATGAATTCAACTGTTTCGACACAACTCCGTCTTTCATTCCAGGAACCGAATGTGTTACTCATTAATGGGCCAATAAAAATGGCGACACTGCCTGTGGAGACCGGATTAATGATGACTGACCAATACATTAACATTTGGCATTTAAGATTAGGGGAGAAACAGTAGTTAAAAACAATTGGACAAGCTGATGTTGGATACATGAAATAACATTGCTGTCGTATGGCTGAAGGTGCTAATGAAGACCTGATAAATCAAACTCCTCGACGAAGAAACTGGATAAATTTTGCTACATGTGCAAGCGATCAAAAATTTGAGGAAGTGTCAATCCTTTCCAGAGAAGGGTTGTGTGTTTCTTTGTCTATTAATATGCCAACCGAAGTGGAAGTTACCTCCAAACATCTAAAATGTCTATAACCACCTTTGGGACATAATATTAATATGTGAGTTAAGCTGGGCACAAGTGTTGCCAGGTCTGTCTCTGTGATGCCAGGCAATGCCTCAGGGTTGACTCCTATTACCATCAAGGCAAATTTGGATGGGCACCAAAATGATACCTATAACAAGGAAACATCCAATAATCCCACTTTTTTTTCTTTATTCTGGAAGCACATCCCTATGGGTTTGCATCATTGCTTGGGAGTGCGGCTCCGCTGTCGATGCATGGCCACTGTTGGTTTGGTCAAACTGAATTTGCTTTTTTTTGTATAATAAGTCGAGGCTCGTGTAAGAGCTAACACGTAGGACATATAATAAAGGGAGTGGGAAACAAGAGGGGGAGATAAAGGGAAGTACAACACCAGCTGAGAACATGGACATCAGGAGATCTGTGGAGGAAGAGAGGGTTGGGGTGGGGTACATGGGATAAAACAAATGGGCACTACGAGGAATTTCAGGAAAGAAAACGGAACTTGAAAAAGGTGGATTTGGGGTGTATTAATGGGAGTTGAAAAGATCAGGGTTTTGGAAAGGGGAAGATAAGAGATGGTGGTGAACAGCTGTTTTAAAGACCTGGAGGGAGGAGTGGGATTGAAGGGAATGGGGGAGTTTGTTCCAGAGGCAGGAAAAAAGGGGAATGAAAGAGTGAAGGTGAGCAGAGATTCTCGATTTTGGCAGTTTAACCATAAGAGGGTTGTTGGCAGATATTGTGTCCTGCAGGAATATTTGGGGGACAGAGCACAGAGAGAGCAGGGGGAACTAGGCCGGAGAGGAGTTGGTAGAAAACAGAAAGACCACAACCTGCCTGTGGTGAGAGAGTGAAAGGCCCTCAGAATCAGCTTCATCGCGGGAGATGCCAATGATTGTAAAAACTTTGGTTTCTACAGCGTGAAGCCGGGCTGGGTGTGAGGCAGGAGCACCAGCCCAGAGGGGAGAGCAGTACTCCATCAAGCTGCGGATGAAAGCTTTGTATGTGTTGAGGAGCTGAGAATTGCCAAGAAAGGACTTCGCACGATGGAGGATGCCCAGTCGGCGACTGGCTTTGGAGGCCAGCTTGGAAATGTGGATTTCCCAGGAAAGATCATTTCAGATAGTGAGATCCAAAAGCTTGAGTGACATAACTTCTTCGAGAGCATTGTTGAGAAAGTAGATGGGAGGCTTGTCCAGGCGGTCTTTTCGGACAGATATCGTGAGAGTGTGTGATTTGTCAGGATTGAAAGACATGTTCCACTTGTTTGCCCGGTTTGTGATTTTATCCAGGTCTGCATGGAGTGATGGGGCTGCTGCCTGCCGATCTGAGGGTTGAGATATGCAGCGGCAGAGTGGGGTCATCAGCAAAAAGATAGGATTTTCCAGTGAGTGAGAGAGATCATAAAGAGCAGAACAAGCACAGGGCCCAGAACACTGCCTTGAGGAACTCCAGCCTGGACAGGAAGGGGAGATGAGAGGATTCCATTTAGCGCCTTACGTTAACAACAACAGGAGAGGAAGTCTGCGAGCCATGTGTGGAGATTCCCATGGATACCATTTTAAAAACGTATCAAAGACTACACTTATCTCTTTACACAATAACATCTGACTTAAGAAAAGGGCCTCTGCAAAGATCATCATGGTGTTCAGCCAATGGAATGTTCATACATTTTCAGCCAATAAATGAGATTCATTATTTAATTCTTGAAATTATTAAACAATAAGTACAAGTAACAAAATGCGTTGTTCGTATCTTGCTTCAGCAACTTCTTTCTAACGTTTTTTCAGTGTAGCATACTCAGTTGTGTGATCGGAATCTTCCACCGCCTCTGCTGTTATAATACTCTTGATGTGCACCGTGAAGTATTGCACTTCTTCTTCTTCTTCATTCTCCTGAAAATCCGAACAAGCAGTTTTTTATTTACTATTTTTTCCCATCAGATAAAATATTAAAGAAAAGAAAAATACTTACTGGGATATTTCCCCCATTCAGAGTTTCATTTGTTTTTATTTCATTCTGTCTTGCATCTGGCGGAAAGAAAAAAACGTTTTGAGCATGTAAAATTAAGATACAAGGGGAAATAAAGTGATGGCAGGAAGAACTAGAATGGCAATCGGGAGAGCACATACTTCCGTCAGGCTGAAGAGTTTATGTTTTGTATCCTACTTATAGGCCGGATCTGGATCCGGACCTGAACCAAGATCTAATTGCTTTTTCTTGTCCCCTAACCACCTCATCCATCTTTCATAATCCATCCACAACTTTTTCAAATATCATGCTATGTATCGTTTTTGACTCCATCACTCATGGTGAAGAATCACTGAAATATATATATATATAATTCTCGTATGGGTACAAAATCACCAAAAATGACCGCATCCCTATTCGGATCTTCACCAAAATCACAATGATTCGTCCTTGTCACACACCCAACTTGTCCACCAAGTTTCGTCCAAATTCTTCCATAACTGTTTGAGATATTGCTCCATATATCGGTTTTAGCCCAATCACTCGCTGGTGAAGATTAACTTTAAAAAAATTATCTGATGCGGATGCGGATTCGAAACTTCACCAAAATTGAATCAATTCTTCCTTGTCACCAACGCATCCTGTCCATCAAGTTTCGTCCGAATCTGTCCTCCATTTTTTTTAAATATCCTGTTCACAGCAAAACAGACAGTGGGAAAAAGACAACATCCGCCCACCTCCGGTGGCGGAGGGTAACCAGACCGGTGTAGCAGGATTCTCTCACTCCCCTAAAATCTCACTACAGGTGTAGCAGGATTCTCTCACTCCCCTAAAATCTCACTCTAGAGTGATTCTGTCCGAGGATAAAACACTCTAGAGTGAACTATTCCTAGGACTGGCACACTCTAGAGTGTAATTATCCTAGGACAGAATCACTCCCCCTGTCAGGATCAACACACTCCCTCCAGGATCAAAGCACTCCCCTTTAGGATAAAGTCAATCCCCCAGAAAGAATGGAAAGATATATTTAGTTACTTTGGAAATATAACTCACAGGATGTTAGATATCGTTGCAATGATCAACAGAGCTTTTACTATGTATTTTAGTGTATACCGTGTGAGCATGTGCATCATATTGTCGGATCTTAATGTTAAATTGTTGAATACATGTACTATATTTGAGCCCATCATTATTTCAATACAACAAAAGAAGACACGAGTCCCGTTTTCCCCGTATATTTAATCAATACTCCCGTTCATTTATATTCACATGAGAGTTATTATGCTTTTTTTTTTGTTTTTTTATATCATGCAGTGTACTTCATTTCATATCTATATGTATAGGGTTAGGGTTAGGGGTAGTAAAGTTATAGCAAAGTAAAGTTATAGAACGTAACTTAAAATGACATATTATATGTTGAAATGAAAATATTCTTTTCGTATAAAACATCGTAAATGTATCGTAATGATTACTGCGAATGCTCTAATATCAAAATATATAGTTATTTGAATGTTAAATTTATACTTTTCTTTATTTGATTTACCCAGTTTAATACAGGGATGCGAAAAACATTGTATTTTTATTTTTAGGGAGAGACGTTTACAAAGGACATCATTCTGCCCTGTTTATAAATTCATTTATCATTTTATGTTCATATTCATTAACTTTGTCATGGTTGTATGTCATTACCATGCAATAAATATTGTTTAAATCACAAAATATATAGGGGGAGTGTTATAATCCTGGGGTCATTTGATCCTGCAAGGGGGAGTGTTAAAATCCTAGGGGGAGTGATTTTATCCTGGGGAGTGATTTTATCCTCCTACACCGGCACTCGGAGCGTATACCTCTGTCAGGCTGAACAATTTCATACTTTGTATCTCACTGGTAGGCCAGATACCTCACTGATTCATTCAGTGGCGATGGTTAGTGGCAAGAACTTGATCACATGTGCTGTAGCTTCGGCGAAAGACTGCTTGAGTCTGCACGATATGAATGGTCACATCAAAATTAATAATAGGCTGTCGGCTCCTTTCGCAATTGAGAAGGGCGTGAAGCAGGGCTGTGTGTTTGCACCAACCTTGTTCACAGCGTTTCTTGCTGCTGTTTTTGAACACTTCCTTGTGAAGGATGGGCCGAGTGGTATTTTTTATTAGTGTTTGAATTGATGGTGGATTTCTACCCCGCATACGCAAAGCGAAAAGCGGCATTAAGCAATTGGTTCACGTCCATCCGTCCGTCTGTCTGTTTGTCTTATCAGTTTATGAACGAGGAACAACTTATTAAAATTGAATGTTATATTTTGAACATGAATCGGAAGACAAGTCTGCTTTTGGCTCTGAATTCGTCCCAATCGCACAAGCGCAGAGAGTGAGATTTTGTCCTCTGTTTGCCAATCTGATATTCAAACAAAATTGAAAATCATTCCAAACAGGAAACTTACTGTTAGTTACTAATAACCAGGAATATGACATATACAATCTTTATTTTATTAAAATTGAATTACATACTTGAAGACTGAAGTACTTGAAGACTGCAGAACACAAATCACCTGTCATAATACTTCCAAGAACCTCCAGTTTTGAAGTACAATCGATCCTCATCATTCGCGGACCCCGCGCGTATTTGCGGTTCATCACATGTGACCTGCTTCTACATTTGTGCTTCACGTATTCACATTATTAAAAACAAAAAACACTTTTTATAAATACTTCAGGACTGGTCTACTATATACACCGCCGCTGATATTCATTCAGTTTTGTGACTTCTTCTCCAGAAACCTGCTCTCTTTTATGCACAGATTCATCGCATCTATTCAATTAACCGAACCATGCATCCTCCTACTCTTGTTGGTACTCTGAATTCTGTGGAGAGGCAATTGCTTCAAAACGACTTGCATTCTCCTGGAAGGCAAATCCAACCGAAGACAACCTCAGATCATTCCACAAAGCTTGAAATAAGTAAAGAGTGTGTCCACTCTCTGGAGAGCCAGAAAACAACATCTATCCAACCATAAGATTAGCAGGTCATTGACAAAAGTGTTGGGGGCTCGCACAGATCTCTGTGATTGGTCATTTTTCTGATTTCCCCATGAGCTCAATTTGCTGTCAAATACGACTTGAAACTTTCTGTTTCAGAAGGTTGGGTGCATATCCTGTGTATCCCAGTGTCGAAGGACTTCTTTTTATCCCAGTGTTTTCATTTTCAGTGGCGATGGTTTGGCTTTCGATCACATGTGCCGTCGCTTCGGCGAAAGATTGCTTGAGTGTCACTCAAAACATATTCCACTGTAGGAATTCTTCACAGAAGGATTAATCGCTTAAGCCGTTGATAACTACAGCTTTGCAGAGTTATTGGTCGGTAATTGCAAACGTGAGAATGATATCTCCCTGGTTTTAGGGTTGCAATCACTTTGGCTTTCGGTCATACATTTGCAATCCCATAATCCAAGATAATATGAGACAAACTTGGCAAGCTATTTTCTACACTTAGGGCAAAGAGTTTTTCAGAAAATCTGGGACATGTAATATCAACACCACTGCCTTTTCCTGAATTCATACAATGCAAGCATTTTATATCTCTTCCGTTGTAATTGAAGGATTGATTAATAAGTAATTGCTGTAGTTTTAGTTCCTGACATTTACTTGTCCCTTTTCTTCCAAAAAATATTTTGAAAGTCACAAATGCGCACATGGAAGCTGTGATAATTGCAGATTTACTGAGAACTCGAAATATGGTAACCTTCCCATGCCAATCTGTTTTCTGTATCGCACTGATGTTCTTGGAGGAGGATAAGTGAAGGAAATGGTCTTTGTTCAATCTAATGAACATCCAGGTCTCACCATCAGCCATGACCTTTCATGGGCCGACCCAGCAGCAAAGCCGGTTGCCAAAGCCAGCCACAGACTAGGTATCCTACGTCAATCCAAATCTTAATTGGAAAATCAGAGCGACTCTCAATCTTCAAGGCCTTTGTCCAAAGCACAATCAATGGAGTACTGCTCTCCACTATGGACTGGTGCTCCAGCATCACATCTGTCTCTACTCGGTCTGTGGATTCCAAATCTCTCAAAACTATTGGAATCTCCCCTATTAAGGCCAAAGTAATAGGTCTGTTGCTGTCAGATTGCAGACAAAATACTGGTCTCTGTTTTCTCTAACATCTATTCATCAACATTGCTCCCTCCTCTCTATCAGTCCTCCAACCCTCCCGATATATACCATTATGCATGCATTCTTCCAGAAACCCCCTCCTGATTAAACTTCCAAAATCCAGGCTTACTGCACACCTCGACTTTTTTTTATTCCTTGCTTCTCCTATCGATGGAATCACACTGCAGGCTGTTTTGCGCACTCTTCCCTCCAGGACTTCAAACAAGCAGTGTACCACCTGCCATCTATTGTCCTCTCAAATTCTGACCCATGATATGTAAACTTTTCAGCCGAGCAGAGGTATGCGCTCTACCGAATGCCATTCTAGTTCCACGACAGTGATGTAGGTAGAAATTAAGAGGTCATGGTCCACCGCCTTTCAAACAGTCGACTTTCTTTTAAAAGATCAACAAATTATGTATTAATGGCGTTAGAAGTCCTCAGACGGAGATACTAGCAATAGTCAACGAAAAGCCAAGGATTTTCTATAATTTATCAACAGAGAGGTATCTAGAGCTGGTAAGAAAGAAACATCTTTTGACTATTCATTTATACACTTGCATATTGAAAGATATAAAACGTTGGCATTTCTTGGATAATTGTGCCATGCTCTGAGAACATTTTGAACGTCTTGTTTGATTTGTAATCTTATATAGTGTGAATATTGTTACGTTTATGGGGGGAGGTTTGAGAATATCGTAGTAAAGGTGGGATTGCTTACGAATAGGATGGACCGGACCGTGTGACATGTAGGAGGAGCATTTTGATGTAATAAGTAGGGAAAATGTAGCTTAAGGTTGGATTTAATTGTGCATCATATGGGGGTGATGCCGTGTTACTTAGTAGTAAGGATTAAGGTTAATTTCCCTTCTTTGTCATACCCCCTGTGGCCATCCGTAACATTTATAACATCAGCCGACCAAGCTATTCACGCTCCAATGGACATGATAAGGCAAAGACCCACCTATGAGAGACAGAGCTGCAATGGTTTGATGGGTGGGGAACAGGGCCGGCAGGCCACTCCTTACCCCCTCCCCTCCCCCACTCCCCCGAGTGACGCGGCCCGATAACGTTGGCGGGAAGAGCGTGAGCAAAAAAGCAATGGGGAAAAAGAAGGTTCGAGAGAGAAGAGAGTGTTTTGAGTGTGCCAGTGTGGAATCTTTTTATACTGTCCCAGGGGTGCTGCAGGACGTATTTTCCTTTCCCCAAGAGGAGGACTATTATTCCAGTTATCACTCAAAAAGGATTGTGGAACCTTGAGACTGGAGAGAAAGAGGGCCGTCTACACCACTCGCCTCAATCCCGGGCGACCGCGGCGGTCTCGACGTGCGGTTTTGGTTCACCATTTTCTGGGCTTCACGCCTGTGTGGCTTCAACGGCTGCTGACTTGCCACGGGATCCATTTGGCCCAGCTGAGTGCCGGAGCGTGTCTTTTATTTTCTTACTTCACCCTGTGTGTGACTTTGTGTCTGTGTGAGAGAATCCTTGCCGTCGCATTTTTACCTCAGTACTTCTTTTATTTATTCTCATTCCGCACCTTATTTTGCTGTGAATAATTACTGTTACGTTTTTGTTGTGTTATTGGTGGGTTCGGAATAAACCCGTGTGTTCGTGAGAATAAACGCTTCGTGGTTCTTCAGTCCCTGACCGTCAGAACAGCCATAATTGGATCACCTCGGGGATTAAAGCTGGGTTTAGCTCATCTGTCCATGGCTCGGTGGTAACCAGCTATGGACAGGACAATATAAATTTGCACTGAATGTAGCAAAGCCCACAAGCATATATGTTGGAGTATTTAACAATACGAGATTCTTCCTCAGATACTGTATATTAAACCCGAAAGTAAATGTATATTGTGAAAGAAAAATGATTTACAATGCAGGGTTCGTACCTTTCTTTCTCTGCTTGTTCCAAAACAGAAGCATGGCAATGATCATGACTAGGAGTACAAACACTGCAATGCCAATTCCCACCTGCAACCAATTCAATTGTCGTTTCACTGCAGAAAAACATTTACAACAAAACGGTGAGGCGTGTATTGGAAGAATCTTGTTTGTACCACAAATATTGAAAGAATGAATGAAGGTAAAATTGAGGAACTGTATACTTTTTAACACTAGAAACACCTGCTCACCACAGGAGCAGTCTTGGAGATATTGAAGGAGAGATATTGAGGGAGTTGGAGCAAATGTATTTTGGGTTGTGGCTATTAATCCCCATCTTCAGCAGGGTTCAGTGAACCACTTGTACTGTGCCACATATAGAGGCAAGATCAAAAGCCATTTTCCCCCTTCTGAGCACAGTGCCAGGGGTGCACGGAGAGAGGGGAGGTTGTGCCCATAACCTGACCCTTAGTACCCCCCAGCACTTATGCAAACTTTAGTAGAGATTGACCACTTGTGGTTTTTTCCCCTATGATATGCAGACAGACACAGACCCACAAATAATTGCCTTGTTTTTTGTTGTAGTTCGCCCCATGAGTCAAAAGACTCACCCATCACTGTTTGCAGAGATAGGATGCATGCCAGGTGTGCAGTGCATTCTATCCAACTCCGAGAGGATGCAGTACCAGTCATTCATGCACCCAGGTGTGTACCAATTGCTCGCAAGGGAGAAGCTAGAAGCAGAACTCGACAGAAAAGAGATTTATCAAGAAGGGTGGTCATAATGGGTTGGGGAATGTGCTGGGATTGGGTTGGTTGATTGAGCATCTCCATCTCATCTGAAATGTCCCAAATATAGCGCAGTGCCTCAAAGAGCCCAACCAAATCCGACTGCCTGGCTTCTCCTACCGACCCTGTTTCTTACTAAAGGCAGATGGTTTCGGCAAATCCCCGGCACCTTAAGACGGGGTCCTCTGGGAGGGTCGAGCTTGTTAACCTTGGTCGGCAGTCAACCAAAAATGGGGGTAAAGGTACTATCTGTTGTCTTGAAGCAGACTAATAACCCATCCCAGCCCTTTTTGTACTGTGAAGAGCCAAACTTTCTATATTTGTCTTGCTTCGGTGTTAGGGGCTAGTTGTTCCATTTTTGAGGATGGTTAGTTTATCGTTACATTCATGTACCTGACACTTAGTACCCCCAGCACTTAATGCAAACTTTAATAGCCCTGTGTTTCACAACCTGAGTCTGATCACTCTGAAGGGTGCAGGTTAAAGACATACTGCAGGTCATGGCACCCGTTAATATAGGATCCTGAACTCAATGGTAATACATTGAGCGGATGATCCATCAGCGTTTGTAAAATGCCAGGGTAGCTGCACTGCCATGGACATGCATGAATGGTGGCCCTTGCATCTACTTCCGGTTGCATTCCCGGGGCATCAGGTGCCTCTGCTCCGGCTTGGGGTTCATTTGGGGTCTTGACGTCTCTCGTTGGTTGGTATCCCCATATGCCGGTTTTAGGAGGTGGGATGAAGTTCTCCCAGAACTCAAAATCTCCACCTCCTTTTTCGGTGAATGATCGTTATTCATGAACCAGATTGTGAAACTTCATTCTCACAGCTTTTTTCCAAGGGCTCCTTTGAGAATCCTCACTGAACCTCTGACAGCCTCCACTCGTAGCTCTTTTGTCTTGATGTTTTGTCTTCATTGTGGCCTTGCACATGACGTAGATTGGTGAACTAACGATCCTTTTTTCCCCTTCTTTCGTCCTCTATATAATGTAACACTATGACTATTCAATCTAATGAAACTCGGTCCCAATCTGCATTTCAGGTCCCGCCACCAAGGGTACCTAAGGATATGCCTCTAAGTATCTGCTATGCTAATATTTGGGGGGGTTCGTGGCAATTTGTCTGCCATCCAATCATTCTTGAAACTGAATTCTCCGGATCTGCTTGCTCTTTGTGAAACTCGTCTCCATGCTAAGGTGTTATCTAAATATTTTGCCGTGCCTTGCTATACACTCCATTAGCTTGATTTTATCCCCTTCACATGGTTTGTGTTTTTATGTGCAAAGAGCAAGAGACTGTAACTGGATTGAAGGGGAGTGCTTCACGGTCCCTCATTTTTCTGTAAATAATTGAAATGCCATACATAATATTAGTTTTCCATTCTATTGCAGAAGTGGGTGTGCATGTGCTATTAATCCATCAACTCTAATTATCATCAGTTTTCATCATGTACATATCGTGTTCGTCCAATATGTCTGCAATGTCAACACTTGCAAGTTTATGTAATGTGCAATTATGGTCCAAGAGGGACTGGTAAAATAGTCTGCACAGCACTTGTGTACAATTCGTTCATCTAATCCAATTGTTGCCTATAATGTGTACACACATCGTGCTTGCCCCAAATAATAAATCGGACCCAACATGTTTGCAATTGGTTGGCACATAGTACATACGAACTTTATTCATTTCCAACACAAATTATTCATACATATGCACATTATCAAGGGAGGTGCAATGTTCCCCTCCCTTTATATATGGGATCGTTTCTCTGTATGCAGCTTTAACACTTGGACTGAAAATTCGTTTCTCGGCTTCTACTGGACAAAATCGGCTGCAACTTTCAGCAAATGCTTTGTACATCGAGGTAATATGTTCCAAATTTCAGCAACGTCCATTTACGCATTCTTGAGTTTTATTAAGAAAACCTTCATATTCACGTTGGTGTCTGTCTGTCCGTCCATCAGTCCGTTCGTCCTTCCGCCCAAAATGTGTTGATGCTCATATCTGAAAGGCTATACATTGAAACTAGCTGAAACTTGGAATATACATCGCCCAATGTGTCTAATTAATGGCTTTCTAAATAAATTCCACCGAAGTGCCCTACATTTTGCTTTGCTCATTGAGGCGAACCACAAAAAGTTGGACATAGAAAAAATTTCGCCACAGGTAGTAATCATTATAGAATGAATTGTGTGCTGAAAGAATGAAAGAAGAACCAAAAGAATGGCTGCACAATTTTTTCTTTGTCCAGGATACGATTGATACCATATTTCATGACGAGCAATGGGAGAGATGGTTTGCAGTGTCGGGCAGGACCCCCATACAGACAGTGGAAAATGGGTTGGTTTTTAATTGATGTATGTGATGTCAGCATGCATTTTTTTCATCCATCATTGTGATGGCCATAGAAAATGAAGGACATTCTTGGGAAAATGCCAGTGGCATAAAAACGACCCCTTTATATGGTGTGTGCAATGTGGCAAAGAAAAGAAAGGAAATTCCATAGCTTGGAGAAAATGCCAAACAACAAAAAAGAAGGGACACTCCATGGCTTGTGGAAAATGCCAGACATTAGACAATAAGGGACATTCAAAAAATCTCATGCATGCTGTACTACCCTTGTGTTCTTCGGAGGAACCAAGTAATGCTAAAGAAATATTCATATAAAGGGGCACCCTACATATATATTGTTATGTGTGTGGGGGTAGGTAATGAAATACCTCAGTCGAGATAGAACTGTATACATTAGAATGCTCTGAGGAAGCAAAAAAGAAGCCCACCTTCAAAAGAAGCCCAAGTCGGAATCCATTAGGCCGACTGTCCGGGTAAGATCGTCTATGTGTCTCCATACGAGGGGTGGAGCTATGCTGATTAGGTCGGGCTTAAGAATAATCCCCAGTGTGTAATTGCGCTGTGATTTTTCCCTTATGTTTTATTTCATCTAAAAAAAGACCGCCATTACAACAACAACCATAATCGCCGACAGTACCCAGACATTACAACCGACAAGTACACCCCACCCAGCCGAAAATTCTCAATGGGTGGTCAAGAATGGCCGTGAGGTCACGCCCCGAAGGAGGATTGGTTGAAGAACGATGGGGTGATTGAATCGTGATTGGAGTGAGCGCTGTGATTAAAGGGTCACACCCCGCTGCCTCGCTTGGTCAACGAGTTGACTTTCTCTCTCTCTTTCTCTCTCTCTCTCTCTCTCTCTCTCTCTCTCTCTCTCTCTCTCTCTGTCTGTCTGTCCTGGGCTTAGTGGCGAGCAACGGCCTTTTAAATCGTGCTCTCTTGTGGTTCTGGCTTGGTCGGAGGCAGTCTCTCTTACTCTCTCGCCCTTTTCATATCTTCATGCCTGGTCGCCGACGAGAGAGGACGCGATCGTGTTGCGCTTCGTGCTGGGTGTGCCTGAGAGACAGCTGAAGCTTTGTGCACCCGAATGTGCAGGACCAAGGGCGGTGATTCTACCCGCTGCCTCACTTGGGTGGCTGGCTGTGGTGCGACTTCGCGCAATCGTGCGTTTTCCCATGCAGTGACTCAGGACCCATTCGACGACCACCAGGTTTTTGAGAGCCATTTGAGGACGCCAGGCTGAATACCAGCCAACGCACCACACAAACACATTTTCTTTTCATTTTTACCTCCACCACCAAAGGTGGATGGTTATGTTTTCACCCCTGTCTGTCCGTTTGTTAGTTTGTGAACAAGATATCTCAAAAAGTTGTGGACGGATTTGGACGAAATATGGCAGAGAAGTAGCGTATGTGACAAGGACGAAACGCTTAGATTTTGGTGAAGATCTGAATATGGATTTGGATATGAGATTTATTTAATTTTAAGTAAATCTTCACCATTGGGAGATCGGGCCAAAAACGAATTAATAGCGGGATATCTTAAAAAGTTGTGGACGGATTTGGACGAAACTTGGTGGACCGGTTGGGTGTCTGACAAGGTCGATTCAATTCGATTTTGATGAAGATCTCAATGTGGATTTGGATATGAGATTTGTTTAATTTGAAGTGATTCTTCACCATTGAGAGATAGGGCTAAAAACGATACATAGTGGAATATCTCAAAAAGTTATGGATGGATTTGGACAAAACTTGGTGGACAGGTTGTATGTGTGACATGGAAGAATCGATTCAATTTTGGTGAAGATTCAGATCCGGCAAGTAGAATCTCTTAAGTGATTCTTCACCATTGAGTGATATGGCCAACCAGGCGGACGTACGTATGCTCTCTACTGAGTGCAATTCTAATTTCTCTCTGTGTCTGTATATGAGTCCGTAGGGAGGGTCCGTCATTTAGGAATTTTAGCTCACCTCACCTTCCCTGTTACTTTGCATTATTTTACTAAACCCCGTATTTATTGCATTCCGTTGTCGTGCCTGTCTTGTTCATTTCTGTGTTTGTGATTTTGGATAACCACCCGTCGCATCCTTCCATTCAGGTAAGACCACGGGACTCCGTTTCCCTCGTGCGCCATACAAAGGAATCGCCATAGATTCGGCTCATACGCCTCGGAGTTAAGGCTCGTTTGGTCATCTGTCACCCTGAGGTCTTCACTGCAGGGTCGACACGACAATATGTTAAAACCCGTCAGTACGTAAAGTCAGTTGGTAAAGTTTTATGAATCAAACTATTTTTTAAATGTTAAATGTTCTTTAAAAACGTTAAATCACATGACATTAAACAGATGACTAGGGTGAAGAGAATAAACAGGAAGTTAAACCGACGTTCGGACTTTAAATTGATTGACAACGAACGACTCATTTGGTTAATGCAGAACAAGTGTCGCACGACTTTTAATCGCGATATCAAATTGTGGAAAACATCATTTTACAGCTCAATATTGGCCGTGTTGAATCAAAGGAAACTCAGCTCCATTCATCGCGTGAAAACACCGACCAGCAATAATGATGCTGAAAATCAGGTTTCAGAATAATTACATTTTAAATACGAAGAAAATGCGTTTGTTCATCGTACAAGACTTTATCCAATCCAAAACGATATAAACAACAGGTGAGCAACAGCATCAAGGAAATTTGTAGACAGTGCCCAAAGTATCCCGACCCCCCTTTCCTGGAAGTCCTTGCAGTATCCATGTGTTTTATGCCTCTACCTTCCCACACCTCCTCCCCAAAAGCCCTCTCCCTCCCACAGATCTCCCGATGTCCCTGCTATCAAATGTTATGTTTGTGTGCTTCCCCCTCTCTCCCAATCTTGTCTACCGCTCCCCTTATTATATGTTTTATGTGTCCGTTTTTTTTTTGTGATTAATGTTAGCGCTTATACGAGCCTCGATCTTGTATTAAAAAATAATAATAACAAGCGTTTCGCCGAGGTTCCCCGTCGGTGAAGTGATGCGAGTTGACAAAGTGGAAGACGCAAGCCGGCCATCTTGGATTTTGACGTGGCAACCCAATTTTCAATAGCGTTCTTACTTATGCCTAGATACACGCACACACCAGGTTAGAAGTTGGTACTTCGCTTATTTTTCAAGATATTCCACTCACAATGTTCAGGCATACATGGCGGCGGCCATCTTGGATTTTGACGTGGCGACCCAATTTTCAATAGGGTTCTTCCTTATGCATAGATACACCCACACACCAGATTATAAGTTGGTACTTCGCTTATTTTTCAAGATATTTCGCTCAAAAGGTTCAGACATATATATGGTGGCGGCCATCTTGGATTTTGACGTGGCGACCCAATTTTCAATAGCATTCTTACATATGCCTAGATACACGCACACACCAGATTAGAAGTTGGTACTTCGCTTATTTTTCAAGATCTTTCGCTCACAAGGTTCAGACATATATATGGTGGCGGCCATCTTGGATTTTAAAGGGCGACCCAATTTTCAATAGACTTCTTCCTTGTGCCTAGATACACCCACACACCAGATTAGAAGTTGGTACTTCGCTTATTTTTCAAGATATTCAGCTCACAAGGTTCAGACATACATGGCATCAGACATACATGGCGGCGGCCATCTTGGATTTTGACGTGGGTCGCACCGGCACACCAAATTCGAATGCGGTCCTTCGCGCACGCACGCATGCCCGCACGCACGCACACACACACGCACGGACGGACGGACGGACACACGGACGGAGGGGAAAACCATAGTCCCCCTTTCGCTCCGCCGTGCGACGGGGGACATTAAAATAAAAGCCATACTCTGCATTTCAGGATGAACTGAGGAGGTAGATGGAATACCGATAAAAGGTCAATGGATAGCCGTTCCCTTCAACATGCACAGTGGCATGCTCAGTAGAATCCACGACCTCTGCCTATGCAATGAGAAGTGCAAATGAAGGGCACCGAAGGCCATGTAATGGCCAGCAATGAATGGCTAGATTGAAGACGATGAGAGCCATTGTGAAGTGTGCCTGAAACACCGCAGTGCTGAATGAGCAGAACGCCAACAGCCACGTGGAAGGCAAAGAAAACGTGTCAAAGTTGGCTGTGCCATCTTCCTCTTTGCTGGTAAACCGTATCTACTGGTCTGGACTATTTCTCCAACTATCCGGAGGTAGCACTGCTAATGTCAAAGTTTTGCAGTCGGGTCATCACCAACCTGAAGTCTATCTTTGGCCTGCGTTAGAAGTGAACCCACTGGTAGGTTCCATCTCAATTAAAGGTCACACGAGACGAGAGAGCGCGTGTGGGCTGTGGGCAGTCCGCTGCTATCATTTTGATCCGTGGAAGAGGTGCGACTTGTCGAACTGAGAATATGGATAAAATGGTATTTCCTGTTGTGTGTTTAAAGTTCTCTGAGTGAACGAAACCCAATGATTCGCATTGGGTACGAGTTACAAGCACTCATTTCTCTAGGTGGAAGCGCGTCATGGGGCTTGAGCGGCGGAGTAATTTGGCCAGGTGGCATAGTAATAGCACTCTTAGCCAATCAGAACCCGTATTTTTGTAAACACCTGCACGACTTGTCTTGCAATGGCAGCCCCCATGTCGGTGTGAGGTGAGTCAGGTGTGAGGAAAAATATAATGGGAAGTCTTTCTTATTCTGTGTTTTGCATCTGGCCTTGGTAAAAGCACAGAATATGTCCGTTCTCTAAGGTAAGATGGAATAAGTATCGTGACTGCTTCGATAAATGATTTAGACTGGTCAGGTTTAAGATGCCAGATTTAAACGGGTCAGGTTTAAGATGCCAGATTTAGACGGGTCAGGTTTAAGATGCCAGATTTAGACGGGTCAGGTTTAAGATGCCAGATTTAGACGGGTCAGGTTTAAGATGCCAGATTTAGACGGGTCAGGTTTAAGATGCTAGATTTAGACTGGTCAGGTTTAAGATGCCAGATTTAGACGGGTCAGGTTTAAGATGCCAGATTTAGACGGGTAAGTGGTGACATTGCCTGATTGCAGTATCACAATTATCATGCACTCTGCACATCACACTCATTATACTGCACATTACATGCACTGCACTCTGCACATCACATTCCATATACTTCACATTACACTCCATATACTGCACATCACACTGCATATACTGCACACCACATGCACTGCACTCTGCACATCACATTCCATATACTGCACATCACCCTGCAGTCTGCACATCACACTCCATATACTGTACATCACACTTCATATACTGCACATCACATGCACTGCACTCTGCACATCACATTCCATATACTGCACATCACACTGCATTTACTGCACATCACACTGCATTTACTGCACATCACACTGCATACACTGCACATCACACTCCATATACTGCACATCACACTCCATATACTGCACATCACACTGCAGTCTGCACATCACATTCCAAATACTGCACTCACATTCCATATACTGCACATCACACTCCATTTCCTGCACTTCACACTGTACTCGGCACATCACATTCCATATGCTGCACATCACACTGCATATAATGCACAAACTGCACATCACAATGCATATTCTGCACATCACACTCCATATTCTGCACATCACACTGGCCTTGGTAAATATACTGCACATCACACTCCATAGTCTGTACAACACACTCCATATACTGCACATCACACTCCATAGCTGCATTTCACACTGCACTTTGCACATCACATTCCATATACTGCACTTCACACTGCATATACGACACATCACATTCCATGTACTGCACATCGCACTCCATATACTGCACATCACACTCCATAGTCTGAAGATTACAGACCCGACCACAAAGTTCAAGTCGGTGAAAAATTTCTCCCGAGGGGTGAGATTAACGAAGCACTGATTGATTTCATCTTCGCCATTTGTAGGTCAAGCAAACTGCCTGATCTGGGCGAGAATACAGCATTTATGTGACACATTCTGACCAATGTCACGTGTTGAAAGTGTCATCAGGTGAGCTATATATCCAGTTCGTGGATGAGTTGCAGTGCGATCACGAGGAGACTGACACCCGTCTCCTCCTCCATGCAAAGCTCGCCAGTTCCAGTCATCGTGATATTGACATTCACAGTCCAGATAATGATGTCACAATGATCGCTGCTGCTCTCAGTCCACAAATACCAGCAAATTTGTTTTTTTTCAACTGGCGTCAAAAATGTGCCCATGTGATTGATATCGGGCGCATCAAAGACGGCCTTGGGGAGCCATTGTCTCAAAGTCTCAATGAGTTTCATACTCTAATCAAGTGTGACTCCACAAACTCGTTTTATGGCGATGGTAAAAGGAGAACATTTACCACCATCTTACTATAATTCACCAAATGTCCGTCCGTCCGTTCGAATGTACCGCAAAAACGGCTGAACCGATCGCAACGATATTATGGGTGGGTATTCCTGGGACCCCTGGGAGTAAAATAGGCTATATTGTTTTTCCAATTTTTCCAAGTTTTCCAATTTTCCAGTTTTTCCAAACACGATGGAATAATATTTACCGATATGAACAGTGATGTGGCTTTTGTTGAAATTCTACAAATACTGTTTAGATTTTGATGAGAATTATAAACCTGCCGCGAATGCGGACGTGGACAGATGACGGCAATGCACTGGTTTGATAATACTGTATACAAATACAACCGTCAACAACAACAACAACATGCATTTTAAAGGCCATTTTCCCTGCTAGAGCGGGGGTTAGCCTTGCGGTCCCCATGACAATCTTCTCCATTTTGCCCTATTTTCTGCATCTCTCCTTGTTAACCCCCTTGCCCGCATTTCTTCTTCCACCATCTTTAGCCAAGTCTTTCTCGGTCTTCCCCGTCCTCTACTTCCTTCTACATTCATTTCCATCACTCTTCTCAACCAGTCACTTTCATCCTTCCTCAACACATGACCAAACCATCTCAACCTGTTCCTCTTCACAGCATCAATCACAGGCTCTATTCCCATCATCTTTCGCAATTCATCATTTGTCTTCCTCTCTCTCAACGATACTCCGCACATCCGTCGAACCATTCGCATTTCCACCCTTTCCAACCTTCGTTGCTGCTCTATGTTCATTACCCATGTCTCGCTCCCATAAATCATAACACTTCTCACACATGCAGCATACACCTTTCCCTTCAGCTTCAACGACACTCCCCTCATCATCAGCACGCCACTCAATTCCCGAAACTTCTTCCATGCACATCTCACTCCAGCAACCGTTGCCGAGTCTGATCCACCTTCTCCATTCAGCATGTCTCCGAGGTAGCAAAATGTTTTCACACCTTCCAGCTTCACGCCGTTTCCAAGATCCAACTCAACATATCCTCCATCTGCAGCTCCCTCTGTGCACACCTTACATTTGAATGTAGCTGCCACACTGGTTAATGACCCTCTCAGACCACTACATTTTTGATGAACCCACTCAGCGCACATTGTACATTGAATGGAGTTCACTCCGACACCCTTCCTGCACACAGCACAGGGCCACTTCCCAGTTCTTTCCACCTCACCACATGCTTTACCACTTGCCATCACCTTCGACTTTCTGATATTCACCTTCAGACCTTTTGTCTCCATACATTCCTTCCACTTGTTCATCTTTTCCTTCAGTCGATCCATACTTTCCACAATCAACACCAGATCATCTGCATACAACAACTCCCACGGTAAACCCTCCTTTACGTTCTGAGCCAGCACCTCCATCACAACTACAAATAGTAGTGGACTTAGTACCGACCCCTGATGCACTCCCACCTTCACCTCAAACTCACCACTGTTCCCGTCCTTCGTCCTTACAGCTGTGCGCGCTCTTTTGTACATTGCCATCACTACTCTGATCAACCATTCCTCCACTCCTAACTTCCTCAATGCCCATGTCAATACTTTGCGTGGAACCCGATCGAATGCTTTCTCCAGATCAACAAACCCAAGAAACAACTTCTTCCTCTTCTCCATGTACTTCTCCTGTACAAATACAACCGTCATTTAATCATAATGTTAAATCGTTAAACGTTAATCATGTTAATTGTTTTGTTAAAGCCTCAATTGATGATTGGAATAGAGTGAATACAATTACGATTTTGAATTCGTAATATTGTATTCACCCAACCGTATGGAACTTCACATCAGGATTTAAATATTTGTTTATGTCACGAATGTTGTTAAAAGTTTATTTTTTAATATTCATGTTATTTAATTTGTGATTGAAGTTATGCTGTTTGGAATGAAACAAGAGGAAAATTACCACAGTGTGGTCACCAGCTGTGACGTGTAGAATCATGAGGATATCCATTGCAATATGTTCCTACCTCATACCAACGCACGTCCGAGTGTATGCGCATGCGCTATTCAAAAAGGCACCCCAACAACAAGAACAACAACGCGGTCCTCTCATAGAGCTGCTAATCACAGCTAAAAAGAGATATTGAGTTCAAGTGAATGACGGAATGCCGTGACGGTTTCTACTTTCTAAACGTGAAATTTGCGGATCGCCATATGCAGATTCGCCATTGACTGGGTATGGAACAAACGTACCCGTTTGTTTGCCAGCGGGTACGTTTTTCATGGAAGTCCTTCGCGAACTTGCTGTCCATGTCTGACATGCGACTGAGGGTGCTCCAGGAATGTGGAATTTATTGGTTTAATGCTTTAGCATTCGCCGTTTCGGCAATGTCTGTTTGCTTCTGGCCTCCCACCCGTGCGTAGCATGGGTACCTCGCTAGTGTATTAAAGTGAGACTTAGTGCAAGGCTTGACACAATTGGGGGCTGATTTTAACATAACAACCTGTATTGGAGGCTGTACTGGAGCGGTTCGTTTGTGCTATTTATGGTCAAGACTTGGCACCTGACGTCAGTGATACACGGCACAGAGTATTTTGATTGGCTTTGTCACAAGGAGAACAGTGTATGCCACCGACAACAGACGACCTGCACCAACATATTTTGGGATTTTGGGTCAATTGGCTCAATTAATTTGTTCACCAATCTAAAGCTAGAAACAGATTGTTTTTTTTGGTTCACGAGTTATCAAGTGACCACTATATTCGTCGTGTGTGCGTCTGTCTGTGTGTGTGTCTGTCTGTCCGCAGCATAACTACCCGATGATATCATCCGATCTTGATGAAACTTGGGTGGGAGGTTGATATCATGATCTAGTTGTGTCCTGCCTCGAGTGGGCGTATTAAGCCCATTGTGGGCGGAGCCACGCCCGAAAAAGATGTCTTTTTAGGGGGTAATCGAGTTCAAGCTACATCTTCTCCGAAGGGTTTGGTGGAATCTGACAGGGGTTTCGATATTTGGTTAGGCCAATGTCATGTGTATAACCCCACGGTACTCGATTTTTCATTTTCGCCCCAAGGTCAAGGTCACACGGTCACAAAATTTAGAAAAGTCAATTTTTGATGGTTTTATTACATTGTTCGCTTCCTGATAGGGTGACATGTCGTACATGATCTTATATTATCACATACATAATGAAATACAAGTTTTCCAACAAATTTCAGAATCCTCGACCATTGACCGTTGAAGGTCACAAAGGTCAAAGTTTCAAAGTTGTCGGAATCGAACCAAATTTTCGGTATTGTGTAGCAAACTAACCTCATAACTGATTATACATTCTTTTCTATCTCATTTGAAGGTCAGTAACCTTCGTTTTGACATTTCAAGGTCACAAAGTTCAAATTTTCAAAGTTGTCGGAATCGAACCGAATTTTCGGTATTGTGTAGCTAACTAGTCTCATAACAGATAATACATTCCTATTTATACATTTTCAATGTCGGTTTTGACCTTTGTCATTGAATACCGCTCGCTTGTGAACCATCATTGTCTCCTGACTTGTCCTATTTATGCCAAAATAACTGATTGTCATTCCTCAATTAGTTATTTTCTGAAAACAATTAAGCTGAATTAGTCATTAGTGTTTTGCCTTAATTAGTCATTTTATGAAGATGACTCTTTGAAAAGACCTCGATTTGTGGAACGTGATGTATAGTTATCAGTACCATTGTACCATTTCTGCACCTGTTCTACTTTTTATTAATGAAGATAATGAATGATAAATTTCCTCGGCACCACTGAGCTCCTCACCACCTGCAAAGCTTTCATCCGCAGCTTGATAGAGTGCTGCTCTCCCCTCTGGGCTGGTGCTCCTGCCTCACACCGAGCTCCGTTTCACGCTGTAGAAAGCAAGGCTTTTGAAATCATTGGAATCTCCCGTGATGAAGCTGATTCTGAGGACCTTTCATTCTCTCACCGCAGGCAGGTTGGTGGTCTTTCTGTCTTCTCCCGACTCCTCTCCGGCCTAGCTCCCCCAGCTCTATCTGTGCTCTGTCCTCCAAATATTCCTGCAGGACACATGATCTGCTAGCAACCATCTTCTGGTGAAACTGCCAAAATCGAGACTCTCTGCTCACCTTCACTCTTTCATTCCTCTTTTTTCCCCGCCTCTGGAGCAAACTCCCACAATCTCGTCAATCCCTCCATGTCTTCAAAACAGCTATCCACCACCATCTCTTATCTTTCCCCATCGAAAGTCTTGATATTTTCTACCCTCGTCAATCCACCCTAAATCCACCTCCTTCAAATTCCAATTTCTTTCCTGAAAGTTCTTGCAGTGTCCATTTGGTTATACCGTGGACCCCAATGTCCCTGTTTCTACTGGTGTTGTGTTTCCCTCTCTCAACCCTCTTGTCTCCTGCTCTCTTTATTGTATGTTCTTTGTGTTAGCTGTTACACGAGCCTTGACTGAGCATACAAAGAAAAAACACTTGTGTCCAAATATCAGCTTCCGAGCTAAATGTTACCTGAGATATTGCCCAGATGAGAAATAAAATAAATAAGTGATTAATAATAAAAATAAATAAATAATAATCATAAAATAATTAAATTATTAATCAATTGGCTAATATAATAGCTAAACCACGACCTTCCATCCAAATCTGTAACTTAAAAAAACCTAATTAAGTAATTCATCAAATAATTAAATGGGTAATTGATTAATCAATAAATCAAAAATATCCTTTGCAGCCAAATCACTTGATCATTGTCATGTCCAAATATCAGCTTCCTAACTCAAAAGGTACCTGAGATATTGCAAAGATGAGAAAGAAAAGATTAATATGAACTTAATAAATCGCCAATAATTAAATAATTAATCAATTCATTGATTCATCAATAAAATAAAAAATACGGTTTTGCCAAAGTACTTGCGATCATTATTGTGGCCAAATTTCAACTTCCTATCTCAAAGGATGGCCGAGATATCGTCCGGACAAACATACAAACAGTGAAAACTGAGTACTTCGGTGCCTGGCGATGACGTCATGCAGCGCCTGAATATGGACTAGGAAAGGAGCGGTGTATAAAATCTTGAGAAGACTGATTGGTTGGGTGCTTTACCTGAAGGCAGGTCATTAGCTGCTTGCAAGGGTGATAATGGGCGGTTTGCCATTACCTTCCCAGCAGTTAGTCAGGACAATAATGTAATTTGACCAGAATGTCGGTGATAACTTGCCTACTCTTCATGAAGGACATGGTGGGATCTACCCGGCTTAACGTCCATCCGAGGGACGACACACACGAAGCCTGGTGTTGGCTTAGCGGTTTGGGTGCCGGCTTGGGATCCTAGGATCCTGGGTTCGAATCCCGGTCGATTGCTGAATTAACACCAGGGGGGTTGACTCATTTTTACGATGTCGGCAAATTGAGTACTAGTTCACTGGTAATTCCCTGTGTGTAGCAAGAGGCGACCAACACGGTTGGTGGCAGGAAGGGCATCCGGCCATAAAACATTGCTTTAAAAAAGGCCATCCCCTGCTCTGTGGGGAAAAATGGCCTCTAAAGGTGGTTCAAGGGACGACACACACTGATGACATCACCCTACCTGTGACACACTGGGATAACAGTTTGTAGTTGGGTCGAGATCCAAATCCAGGCTAAACAGCGAAGAGAAGTGTGTGTGTCCGTCTCGGCGATCTTGTCAATCCCTGGGATAGAGTACGGAATCTAATTTACAAATAAATGAAATAATTTACGAAATGAAAGGTTCATTGATTGCAAATGAAAGGTTGGAAGGTTTGAAGATCCTTAAAGGTTTAAACTCTAAAGAGTCCACAGGGTCTGAAAGGTCGAAATCTTTAATAAACTCGGTATTTTATCTTTAATAAACTGAAATGTCCAACGGCCAAATTGAAAATGGAGGAATAGTTATGGCCTAACAATATCTATCTATAATTCCAGTAATCTCTGTGTGTGTGTCTGTGTGTTTGTCTGTGACCGCTGTTTCTCGACAACTACCGGTCCGATATACTTGAAACTTGCCAGGTATATTGCTGGGGACCCGAGGATGTGCCTTTTCAAGGTTTTAAATTAATCGCAGAAGTAGTTACTGAGCTATGTCCAAAAAACGATTCAACCAATCAGAGAGCAGCGAGCTATTACGTGTGCCGAACGTGGCGAACACACTCTGCCTCGGATGGCACATTTGAGAGCGTATTCATTTATTTCCCGTCGGCAAACTATGTTGGCGCTATGTTGGCGTTAAACTATGTTTTAAAACTAATTAAAACTAATTTGCGATTCTTTCGCTTTCCTGCGATATGCGACCTTCCGGAGCTCCCGTGAGAGCGTGCGCCATTACGGATAGTAATTCAATTAAAAACATAAAAACATTGTCCCAATTCAGTCAGAGCGAAGGGCGTTGTTTTAAGCGAAGAGCGTTTTATTTTTCCCCTAAAATTCAGTCGCCGGACGGTGAAAGCTTTTTTTTGGGGGCAGCTACTGGCAGCCACGTACGGCCAATCACAGGACACGTTGTTGTGTCGACGTGCCGTGTTGTTTTCCCTCGCGGTTTGGAATGTTTTTCCTTTTCATTTTTTTTCTCTTCCTTACGGAAGTACGGGCATTTCCTTAAATTTGCGATTCTTTCGCTTTCCTGCGCGTTTGGGCACGCTATGGCGATTTCTTTACCAAACTCCGCAAGCCGTTCGCTTTGGACCAAACCATTTCATGTAAATAGAGGGGGGGGGATTGTCACCGTACTCGCAAGCCGTTCGCTTTGGACCAAACCATTTCATGTAAATAGAGGGGGGGGATATAATTTTAGATATAGATATAGTACGGGCATGCCCTAGTATAATGAATGGATGTACTCAAGTCAAATACGATGTGATTGAAAATTGATAGAAGTACAGTACATTACTCAGTTCATATAGTACGTACTTAATAGATGTACACACATTGGTCACTTTGGCTTCACCGTATTTTTCGTTTTTATTTATATAGATACATAACAAACCTTATAATGTACATCGTGGATGTTACATGGTTTGAATTTCTTCACAGAAGAGGAAGACCGCTGCACTAAAGTATCCAGTGGTGAGAATGAAACATAAGGTTTCCTGCCAGTCTCGATTAATAATAAAACTAGAACGGGCACTCGGTAGAGCGCATACCTTCGCCGCAGCTACTGTTCTGTACTTGGCATGGGAGTGTAGGGAACAGAACAACAAAAATACGATTTTGACCTTTTCGTGACCTTGACCTTGACCTTTGACCCGATTGCTCCCAAAATCTAATCAAATGTGTCCCGTATAATAACCAATCATCCCACCAAATTTCATGCAATTCGGTTGAATACTTTTTGAGTTATGCGAATAACATACACACACACACACAGACATACAAATAAATACACAGCGATCAAAACATAACCTTCCGCTTTTGCGAAGGTAACCAGATGGTATTCATAGAATACTTGCCCTGTGCAGTCATCTTGGTGCGAGCCAACTCTTTTGTTTGTGAACGTTTTTTTTCTTCTTTGATCCAATATGGCTGCCAGACCACGTGAGCGATTATTACATCATAAATTTATATTCTCTAATATAATTGTTGCACAGATCATGCTCAATAAATTTCAAACTGGTCAGACTAAGCGAATTATGACGTCATAATTACCACACCAATGACGTCATCGTTGACAACACCTATTCCCCATGCGGAGTTCTTTACAATGAGCCACGTTTAAATTTTTTCCCATAGAGCGGTTGTGGAGATATAGATGTGCAACGTTTTTCAGTTTTTCGAAGATGGTGCCTGTACCACGTGACCTATGACGTCATGATTATCATTACCTTATTCTACAGGAGGAGGCGCTTCTATGGTGAAAATTTCGTGTTCATCAGACCAACGGTTGCTGAGAAAAAAAATTCATACTGATCGGATGAAGCGTTATACTTGTCAAATCATGACGTCATAACGAAGGCACCGATGACGTGATAAGATTTCGTGTCAGTCGGACCAACTGAATGAATAAATCGATTTTTAAAATAACAGTTTGTAGTTGGGTCGACTTCAAACCACGTAAACATACAGACACGTACGTACGGAATGCACGCACCCGAATGCCGAACCCTGCTTTTCGCTTCGCGAGTGCAGGTAATAAACAAATCGTTCGTTCACACTCGTGTTTATACCATTTACAATAAATCCATAAACGTACCTTCTGTAATTGTTTGTGAGATTGTTGTGATAACTCTTCCTGATTCTCCATACAGAACACACATCCATTTTCCTGCAACTTCAGGAGTAAATGTGAAAGTGAAACTGGGCTGGTTTGTGACGTCACGATCAGACGTTACATGGCGCCACCCGAACGTCACACCAGGTACAGGATGCGAAAGTTCACAGTTCAAAGTCACTGCAGTTCCATTGGAAACTCTTTTCCCTGGAGTCACTGTGGCTGGAGGTGAAAGTAAAGATGTTATTGTTTATTTTAACAATAAAAACCTATTGGAAACTCATCATGTTTCTGTTACAATAACTACAGGTGGAGCAGCTTACCTGTGATGATGATGATCGATATTTAATAAATATGCCAATCAGATCGACACTCGTAATGTCCGGTGTCCTCAGGACGAACATCGGAGATTCTAAGTGAGAAATCCTCGGTGATTGTGAATTTCCCATTTGTTTGTTCATCTCGATCCTTCATCAGAGATTCTGATTCATTCACTTTATACCATCGAGTGCTGTTACGATTAACACCTGGTAAGGTGATGTTACTGTTAACTGGAGTTATAAAAATACTTCTCTTTACACCATCACGTGATCCTCCTGTAAGAGAGGGAATGGGATGTTTAATAACACGAGAAATTGAATGTTTAATGTTAAATAACAAATGTGAATAAAAGTGAAGTTAAAGATAAATTATATAATAAGACAATAATTAAATAATTATCTCACGTTTATAGACGTTGATAAAGTGATTGATGGTGAGACGAGTGTTGTTGATTGTGGAGACGACGCAGGTCCATTTACCCCCATCAGTGATCCCCATTTGTGAAACTCTCATTACCTGTCCCTTTCCTACCGACAGGTGCCCCCTCATCCACTCCACGTCACCATCAGCACCACGGATCCAGCACCTCAAGGTGGTTTCACGACCTTCCTCTACCGGGTTCCTCGAGCTCGTCACTGTGAAGAACAAACATTATATTGTAATTAATTACTTCGTTAATTTATATTAATCACCTGTGTTTATTCAATGATTGTATTTATTAATGAACATAATGATAAATATTCACCTGCAGCAGTGACGAGTTTCACCTCAGCGAGTTTGGTTCGTTTGGTTGGTTTGTCAGAAAGATTAACGTGGTAACAGGTGAATGTTCCAGAATCGAAATAACTTACAGGTGAGATAAGGAGAGAAAAATCTCCGTCTTTGACTCCATAACCGGTAATGTTCAGATTATCATATCCACGCCAAGTGAATCCTTCATCCGGGAAGTCTTGGTGCATGATGATGTCGACGCTGTATTTCCAATCCCATTCCACCCGAGCCCCTTCTCTCCACAATGATCTGTTGAACAAACATGGCAGCGTCACTGCGTCACCCTCACCTGCAAACACGGATTTCTCTTCCACAACCCGTGTGTGTTCAACACCTGAAAACACAAGAAAACATTGTGACTTATTCAGATAATTGTTTGTAAACATTTACAGATTTGATCATCTTGTTTATTTGAATATAACTCAATCATCGGATCGATATCAACCACCGAAGTTAACAAAACATTTAAATCCCAATGGAAGAGTGCAGCATTTAGGGGGGAGGGTAACAGGTACGAATCCCCACCCCAATCACCCGCTCATCCGCTATTCGGGAAAGAAAAATGTGACGAATCAATAATTATTTGACCATTCACAGTCCTCTACTTCTTCTTTTATCGTTTTCACAATCGTGCATGTAAAGTGATCAAATTGGAAGATGTCACCCCCTCCAACCCCTCTTGTTTCCCCACTCCAAGTAATATTATATTGTAGCGGCTGCCGCTGAGTTTTCACAATCGCCTTGCACCTATCAAGGACGCGGAGCGATCACCGTGCCGGGCTCGTCCAGGACGCCCGGGCAGGCCCGCGCTCAACTTGCCAGGCCTCGGTCGGGACGCCCGGGCATGCCCGGGCAGGCTCGCCCTCAACTTGCCAGGCCGCAGCCAGGACGCTGGGCCACGCCCCCTGGCGCCGGGCCTGGGCAAACCCCCTGGGATAATAGATATATATTGCTGACAGATAAACGGGTTTTCAGAGTGCCTGAGTGTTTGATTTCATTAAAGCAACTCGGATGAATTCTAGCTTTTTGTCGCGTCCATTCTTCCGATCGACGTGGGAGCCCCAGCTCCTTCATTGGTGACCTATCGACATGGACACGGCAGTCGCCCTTAAACTGCCTACCTTCTGGGAGGCTCACGCGGCGGTTTGGTTCGCACAGGCGGAGTCCCTGTTCGCCCTGCGAGGCATCACGGCCGACGACACCCGCTTCCACCATGTGGTAGCTGCGCTCGGGTCGGCTACCGCGGCCCGCGCCCTGAGCCTCCTCGAAAGCCCGCCAGCCGCTGACAAATACGGCGCGATTAAGAAGCTTCTCCTCGATGCTTTCGCCCTCCCATCGGCGGAACGCGCACGGCGCCTGCTCGATCTGCCTGAGCTCGGCGAAACGCGCCCTTCCGAGCGAATGGACTACATGCTTTCACTGCTCGGCGAGCACTCTCCGGCATTCCTGTTCCGGGAGCTGTTCCTCCGTCAGCTGCCTAACCCGGTACGCCTCGCCCTGGCAAGCACGACGATCACGGATCCCCGGGCCCTTGCCAGAGAAGCCGACAAGATCTCCGCCGCAGGACAGCGCATCGCAGCGGCGACATGGGACCCACCGCCGTCCGACGCAACACCCATGGCGCCCGAGCACCCGGCACGGTCGACGGCCGAACTGCCGACGCCATTGGCGGCCGCTCTACCGAGCCGACCACCTCCCGCACGACGACCGAGGCCTCCACCTGACCAAGCGTGGTGTTACTATCATGCCAGGTTCGGACAGAAGGCCCGGACATGCCGACCCCCGTGCACCTTCGGCAGGCCGGGAAACGGCCGGGCCGGCGTTCATTACCAGCCATGAGCGCCGGCCACACGGGCAACTTACTGTTCATCACGGATAAAGCGTCCGGACGGCGCTTCCTGTGCGACACCGGCGCCCAACTGAGCGTCATACCCGCCTCTGACCAGGACAGGCAATCCGCGGTTTGCGGCCCCTCCTTAGTTGCGGCCAACGGATCGACTATCCGCACCTTCGGCCCGCGCAACGTCACCCTCTGCTTCGGCGGCCAACGCTTTGCTTGGACGTTTGTAACCGCCAACGTGCCCATGGCTCTGCTAGGCGCCGACTTCCTCTGCGCACACGGACTGCTGGTGGACGTCCAACGGCATCGTTTAATCAACGCTGAAACCTTCAGCTCCCTGGTATGCACATTGAGCAGCTCCGCGCCGACCGAGCTGGCATGCACCGTCCCGGCGGCGAACGAGTTTGCTCGCCTGCTCACGGAGTTCCCGGCCCTCACGCGGCCGACGTTTTCGGCCGTCGCAGTACGGCATGGGATCGAGCACCACATACCAACCACGGGCCCGCCGGTCTACGCCAGGGCCCGCCGCCTCGACCCAGCCAAGCTCGCCGTAGCGAAGGCCGAATTCGACGCGTTGGAGCACCTCGGCATCGTGCGGCGCTCCGATAGCGCGTGGGCCTCGCCACTGCACATCGTGCCAAAGCCGGGGGGTGGATGGCGCCCGTGTGGCGACTACCGCCGTCTCAATGATGCTACCACCCCCGACAGGTACCCGATCCCGCATATCCAAGACTTCTCCGCCCGTCTGGCGGGACGGGTCATTTTTTCGAAAATTGATCTCATACGGGGATATCACCAGGTACCTGTCAGGGCGGCCGACGTCCCTAAAATGGCAGTCATCACGCCGTTCGGCTTATTCGAATTCTTGCGGATGCCGTTTGGTCTCAAGAACGCGGCTCAGGCGTTCCAGCGCTTGATGGACGGCGTGCTGCGTGACCTGCCGTTCCTTTTCGTTTACCTGGACGACATCCTCGTCGCCAGCACGTCCCGGGCCGAGCACCTCCTCCACCTCCGAACACTGTTCGAGCGCCTCAGCGAGCACGGCCTCATCGTCAACCCGGCCAAATGCCACTTCGGCACGACGGCCGTTGATTTTTTGGGCCACCACATCACCAAGAACGGGGCCGTGCCGCTGCCAACCAAGGTCGAGGCCATCACCACGTTCCCGCGTCCCCGCACCATAAAGGCCCTGCAGGAATTCCTGGGAATGGTGAATTTTTATCACCGCTTCGTGCCCCGCGCTGCTCAACTCATGCGGCCCCTCTACGACGCCCTCCGGGGCAAGCCGGCCAAGCACGACATCGCCTGGTCCGCAGCAATGGATGCGGCCTTCCAACGCTCAAAGCGGGCCCTCGCCGACGCAACACTGCTCGCTCACCCGGTGCTCAACGCTCCCATCGCCCTCACCACGGATGCCTCCGACTACGCGGTGGGCGCCGTACATGAGCAATGGGTGAACGGGGTTTGGCAGCCACTCGCTTTTTTCAGCCGGCAGCTCCGGCCGAACGAGCTCAAATACAGCACGTTTGACCGGGAGCTCCTCGGTCTACACCTGGCCGTCCGCCATTTCCGCCACCTCCTGGAGGGCCGACCTTTCACGGCGTTCGTCGACCACAAGCCGTTGGTTTACGCCATGGCCAAGGTCATGGAGCCATGGTCGGCCCGCCAACAGCGCCACCTCTCCGCCGTGTCGGAGTTTACCACGGACATCCGGCACGTCGCCGGCAAAAACAACGCCGTGGCCGACTGTCTTTCCCGGGCCAGCGCGAACGCGGTCCACCTGGGCGTGGATTTTGCGCTTATGGCGGCGGACCAAACCACCGACACCACGGTGCAAGCCCTCCGGGCGGCGGACACGGGCCTCCGCCTGGCCGACATCCCCTGCGCGGACACCGTCCTGCTCTGCGACGTCTCCCAAGGCCAGCCTCGCCCCATCGTGCCCGTCGCCTGGCAACGCCGCATCTTCGCCTCCCTCCACGGCCTTTCCCACCCGGGCCGGAAAGCATCCCAGAAGCTGGTGTCGGCGCGTTTCGTCTGGCACGGCCTTCGTCGGGACGTCCGCGATTGGACCAGCACCTGCACGGCCTGCCAACGGGCCAAGGTCCACCGACACACCCAGGCCCCGCTGGCACCTTTCACCGTGCCCGAACGACGTTTCGACCACGTCAACGTGGATCTGGTGGGCCCCCTCCCCCCGTCACGGGGGTTCACACACCTGCTCACCATGGTGGACAGGACCACCAGGTGGCCGGAGGCCGTTCCCCTCGTCTCCACCACCACCGCCGACGTGGCGCAGGCTGTCATCGCCACCTGGGTCGCCCGCTTCGGCGCACCGGCGGACATCTCGTCAGACCGCGGACCACAGTTCACCTCCGAGCTGTGGGGCGCGGTCGCCCGCAACCTGGGGGTCAAGCTCCACCGTACTACGGCCTACCACCCCCAAGCAAACGGGTTGTGCGAGCGATTCCACCGCTCCATGAAGGCCGCGCTCATGGCCGGCCTTCAAGACGTCGGTTGGGCCGACCGGCTGCCGTGGGTCCTTTTGGGCCTTCGCACGGCCCCCAAGGAGGACCTCCAGGCATCCACCGCCGAGCTTGTCTATGGCCAGGTGCTACGCGTCCCGGGCGAATTTGTGCCCGACGCTACCAGTCCCTGGTCTGCAGCTCACCAGCGCTCGGACCTCCAGGAGGCCGCCCAACGGTTTGCCCCCGTGCCAACATCCCACCACGGTGACCCCCAGTCCTACGTCCCCCCAGCACTCCGCACAGCGGAGTATGTTTTTGTGCGTCATGACGCACATCGGTGGCCACTCCAGCCGCCGTACGACGGGCCCTTCCGGGTGCTGCGACGGGACGACAAGTCGTTCGTCATCGACATCGGCGGCAGGTCGGACCGGATTGCAGTGGACCGCCTCAAGCCGGCGCACGTGGACGTCGACCACCCACCACGGGTGGCCCTTCCGCCGCGGCGAGGCCGCCCCCCGTCCACGGTGCCCCCCACTCGACCGCCCACCACCTCACCGGACCCCCTCCCACGACCCGCCAGGGGTCGCTTCGGCCGGGTCATCAGGACCCCCCTGAAATTGACCCTGCCGGTGCAAGTCGATTCTGGGGGGACGTGTGTAGCGGCTGCCGCTGAGTTTTCACAATCGCCTTGCACCTATCAAGGACGCGGAGCGATCACCGTGCCGGGCTCGTCCAGGACGCCCGGGCAGGCTCGCCCTCAACTTGCCAGGCCGCAGCCAGGACGCTGGGCCACGCCCCCTGGCGCCGGGCCTGGGCAAACCCCCTGGGATAATAGATATATATTGCTGACAGATAAACGGGTTTTCAGAGTGCCTGAGTGTTTGATTTCATTAAAGCAACTCGGATGAATTCTAGCTTTTTGTCGCGTCCATTCTTCCGATCGACGTGGGAGCCCCAGCTCCTTCAATATAACAGCTTTGCAGAGTCGATGGTACTTGTGGTCCAATGGGTAGAAAATATCCCCCCCCGCCCCCCTTCCCACGCCTCCTCACCCCAAGCCCTCTCCCTCCCACAGATCTCACGATGTCCCTCCTCTCAAATGTTGTACTTGTGTGCTTCCCCTTCTCTCCCCGTCTTGTCTACCACTCCCCTTATTATATGCTTTGTGTGTCTGATTTTTTTTTGTGTGATAAATGTTAGCTCTTTCACGAGCCTCGATTCTGCATAAAATATATATATATATATAACCCGATTCCTCTGGTTGAACGAACGAGCTCTCTGTACCTCCTCGAACAAGTATTGTATTTTTATATTAAAAGGTCGACGGGTGAATAAAGATGTGAATGGAGTGGTTATTTGTGTTGATTAATCGCTTGCTACGTCACAAAGATCATTAACCCCAATTCCCACATGTGTGGACATTTAATGAAGCAAACAGTGAATGGGAGGACGCCACGCTGGTAGGTTGTAAGTAGTTTGGTACCTTAGGGTTTAGTATGAGGGCCGTTATTAGTCCCAAACAGTTGTGACCTCATTTAGGGGAGGAGGTGGGATATTATGAGTCATGTGAATCCTTCCATCCGAATACTCCAATCGACAATGACTGGACCCATTCCTTTCGTGTTTAGCACATCCATACTGTTTTGTCTGTTTGTTTGCCTGTTTTGTTTGTATGTTTTTGTTTGTCTGTCTGTTTGATTTTTTTTTGTGATAAATGTTAGCTCTTTCACGAACCTCGATTCTGTATACAAAAAAAATAAAAAAATACAGGGCCTTCAGAAAGTATTCACACCCCTTGACATTTTCACATTTTGTTGTGTCACAGCCTGAATTTAAAATTGATTAAATCGACTTTTTGTCGCTGATCTACACATCACACTGATCTACACCGATCTACCCATAACGTCAAAGTGGAATTTCTTTTTTATAATTTGTTACAAAATAATTAAAAAGGAAAAGCTGAAATGTGTTGAGTCAATAAGTATTCACCCCCTTTGCTATAACACTCCAAATAGAGCTCAGGTACATCCAATTTCCTTTAATCATCCATGAGATGTCTCTACAACTTGATTTGACTCCACCTGTGGCAAATTCAATTGATTGGACATCTATAATATAAAAGGAGCTCCGTCTTGGCGTCCGTCTGTCCATGAAGCTGTGGGATTATATGTCTATTAATTACGTACTGTTTGAACTCAGTTGCATCCTTCTATTAATTACGTACGTCTATTATTTACTTCTACTGTACCTTTCGACCCTTTAGACTACTAAGACCACTTAGACCTTTGAAGACCCTTTAAGATTCCCCCCAACACCTCTAAGACCCAAAACACTGCAAAGACCCTTAAATACCCCAAGGACCCAAAATACCCTTAGGACTCCAAAGACCCAAAATAACCTGAGGACTCCGAAGACCCAAAATACCCCGAGGACTTTGAGAACCCAAAAGACCCAAATAACTCGGAATACCCAGAAGACCTTTTAGAACCGGTAGACCATATATAATCCTTAGAACCCTTAGATCCTATCGACCCCGCTAGACCATTTAAACCCCGTGAGACCTTGAAGAAGCCTAACACCCCATAGACTCCAACAGACCCTTTAGAACACCATGGCCTATAGTCTCCCTCAGACCCTTTCAAACTAAAAGACCCTATAGACCCCATTCGACCTTTTAGACTCTGCCCCCTTTCGACCCCTTATACATTTAAGATACTTTTGACACATTTAAACCCCACAGACCCTTTAGACCTTTACACACTTCTTTTTTTTTGTGTACGGGATCGAGGCTCGTGAAAGTGCTAACATTTATTACACAAAAAACAAACAGACACACAAAACATATAATAAAGGAAGCGGTAGACAAGATGGGGAGAGAAGGGGAAGCACACACACACAACATTTGAGAGCATGGACATCGGGAGATTTGTGAGAGGGAGAGGGCTTGGGGGGAGGAGGCTTGGGAAGGTGGGGAGGGGCTTTAGTCCCATGACTCCCTTTAGACCCCTTAGAGGCTTATATCTTAACACCCCTTAGACCCTGCAGACCCTTAAGCCTTGTTAGACATATTTACACCCCTGAGACTGCTTGGACCCTTGACCATTTCGAGCTTTATACCTTTTAGACCACATAGAGCATTTTAGTCAGTTTATATGCCTTTAGACCTTTACACCCTTTAGACCATCTATAACACCACACACAAATCTATAGTCTTCTTGCAAAACACAGACTATACTTTTTTCAGCAAGTAATGCAGAAACTTTACCCACCCAAGAGGGTGGGTGTTCTGCTTGTACGTATGTGTAATAATGTCTGAGGATGTGGCACATCAAATTATTTTGCAATCAAAGTCAAAAGTCATGGGACAGGCTTTTATGTTTGAATTTTGTCAATTTTAAAAAGAATCAACGGAATACCCACCCTCTGAGGGTCTTAAGGGGTTTGGGGGCCTTAGGAGTCTTAGGTTTATTGGGGTTGTTAGGGGTCGTAAGGGACTTGGGGTTGTGGGAGGTCTTTGAGTCTTAAGGGTCTTGTGATCCTGGGGGTCTGAAGGATAATAGGGGAATTGTGAGGTCTTAGGGGTGTTGAGGGGTCTTAAGAATCTCAATGGTCTTCGGGCGTTTCGGGGACTTCAGGGTGTCAAGGGGTCTTAAGGTATTGAGGAGTCTGGAACTCGCACGAACTCACGCACTCTGGAACAGCACTCGGTAGATCACATACCTCCGCCAGGCTGAACAGTTTCAGTTTTGTATCTCACTGAGAGGCCGGATCTGGATCTGGACCTAAATCTAAATGGAATCGGCTTGTTATTGTCACCTAACCAACTCATCCACCTCATTTTGTTATAACTGTTGTCTTTCCGGCAGGTTCTCCCATCTCAGCCAAGGAACTCTGTAGTTCTGTCAGAATGGTCATTCGGTTCTTGGTCAACTCCTTGACCAAGGTCCTTTCTCCCCGGTTGCTCAGTATGGTCGGACAGCCAGCTCAAGGAAGAGTCTGGGTAGTTCAATATGCTTTCTATTTTCTAATGATGGAGGTCACTGTGCTCTTAAGAACTTTCAACACTCCAGAAATTGTTTTATACCCTTCCCCAGATCTATGCCTCCTCACAATTCAATACCAGAATTATATGGACAGTTCCTTGGACTTCATGGTAGAGTTTCTGCTCTGACATGCACTGTAACCTGTGGGATCTTAAATAGAAAGGTGTGTTTCTTTCTAAATCATGTCCAAGCAATAGCATTGGCCACACGTGAACTCCAATCAAGTTGTAGAGAAATCTAAAAGATGATCAAAGGAAATTGGATGTACCTGAGCTCTATTTGGAGTGTCATAGCAAAGGGGTTGAATACTTATTGACGCAAGACATTTCAGCTTTTAATTAGCTCACCTGGAACGAAGTTCAGTGGAGCTTATGCGATGGCGCGTCGTCCGTCCGTCAGTCCATCACATTTGAAACTTCTTCTCCGAAACCGCTGATGGGATTACGACCAAATTTGGCACAAATTATATTTGTTGTGTTGTGACTAAAGTTTGTTTACGGCATTAAAAATCTGCCTCTTTGGGGATCTACGGGGGTCAAAATCGGTCCAGGTTTTCACCCCCCCCCCCCTCCCCCAAAATAGATATTTGCTTTCTTCTCAGAAACTACACACATGACTTCGATGAAACTTAACCACAACCTTCACCACCCATGATGTACCAATGTTTGTTCACGGCATTATAAAAGATCTGCCCCTTTAAGGGGTTTCGGGGGGTCAAAATGGGTCCAGGTTTTGACCCCCTGCCCCCCCCCCCCAAAATAGGTATTTGCTCTTTTCTCAGAACCTTCACACACAATTTTGATGAAACTTCACCACAACCTTCATCATCCATGATGTACCAATCTTTGTTCAAGGCATTGGAAAAATTGGGGTCTGAGGAAGTACACGGGGTGAGAAGGTGTGGGGAGGTTACCCCCCAAAATAGGTGGTTTTTTATTTGTTTGTTTAGTCTTATGATTATGTTAGTATGATTCTACATGCTGTCCTGTCTTCTAGCAAGCATTGAAATTGGTTTAAAATACCTTTAGTCAGTGCAGTATACTGTTTATTCTACCAGGTGAGCACCAGGGGTATTGCCCCTATGTTTTGTTAATTATTTTGCAGAAATTTCTAAAATATATATATTCCACTTTGACGTGATGCATCACCCGTATCCCACTTTGACGTTATGTGTCGATCAGTGACAAAAAATCTCACTTTAATCAATTTTAAATTCAGGTTGTGACACTACAAAATGTGAAAAAGTCAAGGGGTGTGAATACTTTCTGAAGGCGCTGTATATATGCACGTGTAGTTTACCACATCCACTATCTAAATACCTATGTGTAGTTTACCACATCCACTATCTAAACACCACTTTGATGATTTTTAGTTCACCTGGAACGTAGTTTTGGGGAGCTTATGCGATGGCACATCATCCGCCCGTCTGTCCGTAAATAATTGAAACTCGGAAACCGCTGATGGGATTGTGAACAAACTTGGCACAAATGATATTTGGTGTCTTGCAACTCAAGTTTGTTCATGGCATGAAAAACATCAGGGTGACCGGGGGTCAAAGTGGATCCAGGTTTGTCCCCCAAAATATGGATTTTGCTTTTTCCTCTGTAACTACACACACTATTTCTACACATTACACACTTTGGGGTCCAACTACACACACCATTTCGATGAAACTTGACCTCAACCTTCATCATACTGTGATGTACCAAAGTTTGTTCACTGCACTAAGAAAAAAAAATCGGTCCCTGAGGGGGTCTACTGGGGGGTTGCCACACCCCCTCCAAAAAAAATAGGTATTTGCTCTTTTCTCTGAAACTACACACACAATTTCGTTAAAACTTGACCACAACCTTCAACACCCTTTTTGTACCAAAGTTTGTTCACAGCATTAAAAAAAAAATCGGGCCCCAAGGGAGTGTACATGGGGTTGTTCCCCAAAATAGGTATTTGCTATTTTCTCTGAAACTCCACACACAATTTCAATGAAACTTGACCACAACCTTCATCACCCGTGATACATCACCCGTATCTCATAATAATCTCATACCTAGTGAGTTCACAATGTGACGTCACTGGCCATCTCGAAAATCGACACTCTAGGGCTTTTTTGGGCACTTTGTGATTGGCAAAGAGAAACAAAATTCCCTTCAAATTAGACCGTGTTTAATTATCAATGGTTTTTGGCAAAAAAAATAATTGCATTTAGGTTTCCCTTCAGGGTATTTTGAGTATTTAAGAGTCTTTGGGGTCTTCTTGGTCTTTGGGGTGTTTTGGGTGTTCAGGGTATTTTGGGTCTTTGGGTATTTTCAGCCTTTTTCGTTTTTAGGGTCTTTCATGTATTTAAGGATTTTTTGGTCTTTTGGTCTTTAAGGATTTTGGGGTATTTAAGGGTCTTTGGGGTCTTTTGCATCTTCAGGGTATTTTTGGTCTACGGGGTTTTTGGGGTCTTCAGGTCTTTTCAGTCTTTTTGGTCTTTGGGGTCTTTTGGGTCCCACTTCCTCTTTTAGTTTCTCTGGGTCCTTTGGGTCCTCGGTGTATTTTTGGTGTTTGGGTCCTTGGGGTCTTTTGGGTCCTCTTGGTCTTTTGGGTCCTCAGAGGGGGGTTGGGGTGGGTGGTGGTCTTTTGGGTCCTCTGGGTGCTTTTGGTTGAGTATTTCAGGTTGCAATTGTGGTGAGCGTTAGCTCAGCCATCCAACCAATGGGTGAAGAGCGGACACACATACATACATACATACATACATACATACATACATACATACATACATACATACATACATAATCACAAACACTTGCTCCATTATATATACAGAGAGATTGTATTCCATAGTTAGTCCACATATACAATTTATTACGTACAAAGTTTTTTGAAGTATTGTTTAATTACATATTTGGAAGAGTTAACTCGCCTGAAATAAACTCATTATATATACCCTGGGAATATGAAAAAATATATAATTACACTACAGTTAGATCCCTAACTTCAGTTTTCAGGCACAGTACTTTTACGAAGTATAATAAATAACTAATTCCCTTGTAGGGAACACAACTCTCCCTCCTTTCCGCTCTTCCCTCCTCTATGCTCTTCCCTCCTCTCCGCTCTTCCCTCCTCTCCCCTCCTCTCCCCTCCTCACCCCAATCCACCCATCACTCCTCCCCACCCCTCACTCACCTCTACCCCTCACTCTCCTCTACCCCTCACTCTCCTCTACCCCTCACTCTCCTCTACCCCTCACTCCTCCCTCCTTCCCCTCACTCCTCTCCCATTCCCTTACCTCACTCTCAATCCTCACTCCTCTCCCCCCCCCCCTCTCTCTCTTCTCTCCTCCTTCTCTCTTCTCTCCTCCCTCTCTCTTCTCCCCTTCTCACTCTTCTCCAACCACTCACTCCTCTCCAACCCCTCACTCCTCTCCAACCCGTCACTCCTCCCCACTCCACTCATCACTGTGCAGACTGTACAGGGGAGAGGATTTTGGTATTTTCAGACGTTTTGGTCTTTAAGGGTCTTTTGCGTATTTAAGGATCTTTTGGGGTCTTTTCAGTCTTTTGGTCTTCGCGGTATTCAAGGAATTTTGGGGTGTTTTGTTTCTTCGGGGTCTTTCAGGATCTTTGGGATCTTTTGTGTCTTTGGGGTATTTTAGGCCTTCAGAATTATTTCAGTCTTCGGAATCATATTGGTATTTGGGGTATACGGGGTATTTGGGGTCTTTATAGTCTTTGGGGTATTTTTGGTCTTCGGGGTCTTCAGGGTATTTTTGGGGTCCATTGGGTCTTTTCAGTCTTTGGTATTTGGGATCTTTGGGGTCCTCTGGGCCTTTTGGTTTCTCTGGGTCCTTTGGGTCCTCCGTGTATTATTGGTGTTCGGGTCCTTGGGGTCTTTTGGGTCCTCAGAGGGGACAGAGGGGGGCTGGGGTGGGTGGTGGTCTTTTTGGTCCTCTGGGTGCTTCAGGTTAAGTATTTCAGGTTACAATTGTGGTTAGCGTTAGCTCAGCTATCCAACCAATGGGTGAAGAGCGGACACACATACATACATACATGCAAGCCTCTCCTCAGTGAAAGACACATGAAAGCCCACTTGGAGTTTGCAAAAAAGCACCTAAAGGACTCTCAGACTCTGATAAACAAGATTCTTCGGTCTGATGAAACCAAGATTGAACTGTTTGGCCTCCGTCTGGCGACTCTGCCATAAAACCCAGATCGGTGGAGTGTTGCAGTGATGGTTGTCCTTCTGGAAGTTTCTCCCATCTCCACACAGGATCTCTGCGGCTCAGCCAGAGTGACCATCGGGTTCTTGGTCACCTCTCTTACCAAGGCCCTTCTCCCCCGATTGCTCAATTTGGCCGGGCGGCCAGCTCTAGGAAGAGTCCTGGTTGTTCCAAACTTCTTCCATTTAAGAATTATGGAGGCCACTGTGCTCTTGGGAACCTTCAATGCAGCAGAGATTTTGTTGTAGGCTTCCCCAGATCTGTGCCTCGACACAATCCTGTCTCTGAGCTCTGCAGGCAGTTCCTTCGACCTCATGGCTTGGTTTTTGCTCTGATAAGCATTGTCAGCTGAGAGACCTTATATAGACAGGTGTGTGCCTTTCTAAATCATGTCCAATCAATTGAATTTACCACAGGTGGACTCCAATCAAGGTGTAGAAACATCTCAAAGATGATCAAGAGAAATGGGAGGCAACTGAGCTAAATTTCAAGTGTCATAGCAAAGGGTCTGAATACTTATGTCAATGTGATATTTCAGTTTTTTTATTTTGCAAAAGTTTCTAAAATCCTGTTTTCTCTTTGTCATTATGGGGTATTGAGTGCAGATTGATGAGGGAAAAAATGAATTTCAACGATTTCAGCATAAGGCTGCAACATAACAAAATGTGAGAAAAGTGAAGGGGTCTGAATACTTTCTGAATGTACTATATATATATATATATATTGTTGTGGATTTGAGAATTGTGTTGTTGGTTTTTTTTTTGTATTGTTGTCAGTGTAATGAATTGTAAAATATCACCCTCCAGGTTGTGTATAAAGGTCAAAGGTCGTCCCCTTAGTTATTCCATATACAATCACGTAGCAAATCATAGATCTCCCTGTTCAGTAGTTATCTCCTTATTATGTGTATTAGTTTAAGGCTTTGTCTTCCATTAATTGACACTCCATTGCACCGAATTCAAATAAGGTAGATTCCCTTCCAATTCCCCTTTTGTCAGCCATTACCAACTGCATTGGGCGGTTTTCTGCGTGCGGTTTTCTGCATTCGCCGCTGCTGCTTTGGGACCGTGTTTTTCGCCGCAATACTCCATTGAGCACGAGGTCATCTCGGAGCAGAAGGTGGGAGGAGTCAGCCCAGCGCCAGGAACAAGGCATGGCCTTGCCAACGCCTCCTCTAGGGGTGGGATCGGTGAGCCCTCGCGACCAATCAAGGCCGAGGCGAGCTCACCGATGGGCGTGTCCTGGAGGCTGGCGGCTTGATCGCCCGAGGCGCAATAAAAGCGCATGCAAGCCTTTTGAGAGAGACGCGCAGGAAGATCTTTGAGAGAGTCGGCAGATGCGTCAGAGAGCGAGCCCATCACGCAACGCCCCCACAAGAGAGATGAGCTTGACTCCACCACGCAGCTTTGACTCCACCATGCAGCTTTGACTCCACCACGCAGCTTTGACTCCACCATGCAGCTTTGACTCCACCACGCAGCTTCGACTCGCTGCTATGCGGGAACCAGTTTGCGGTGGCATCGGTGGCCGTCGAGGTCCAGGCCGACGTCCCGTGCGGGATCAAGCCCCAGCCAGCGTCCAGCTGAACCTTCCTCTCCCTCCAGCCATACACCTCCTGCCATTCCTGTCATCATTCCCCGTGTAAGTGTGCTTGTAGTCTGTCTTTTGTCTTGTCCCTGGGTATAAGTAAGCTTGTATAAGTTAATATTGCACTGTGTCCTTCTGGTCCTTCCCTCCTTTGTGTCTTTATTTTCTTATCTTTCCTTCTCCTTGGTTACTTTTCGTTGTGTACATAATAGGTAGAAATAAATCATATTTGTATTTCCTACCTTGGTTCTTCTTCTTCTTCTTCTTCTTCTTGACATCCGTTCGTCTTTGTCTTTTCCCCATTGAACACCTGTGGCACGATTTGGCCAACGTTTCGGAATCGGGTTAGTTTCTGTTAATAGTTCGTGCCGCGGTTGCTAAAACCGCTCGGCAATTAACATCTGTCCGCGGTACGAACGGGGCTGTGCACCTGCCTTTCCAGAGGTAGCTGGGCAGCGTCAGGGACCCCGTCGGTCAGTCAGAGACGAGGGGATTAATCCCCCCTCGGTAAGGGGAACAGAGGCCGACGTTGGGTTCCGTAACAATTGGTGTCTGGGAGTGAGATTTGAGGCCCGAACCAAATTTTTTATATAACATCAAAAAATTTGGTCAAAATTAAGAGCGCCCGAAATTTTAGAATATCCCAAATTTGAAATCGTGCCATGGATGATCAAGGCGGCCGGATGCCGGTGGGGGAATTAGAAGAGGAGTTAGGGGTAACCCAGAACCACAGGGGGGAAATGGAGGAGGAGAGCAATGAAGATGTGGTTGCGGGGGGATCAGGCGCACAAAATGGCGCCCTTGTGCACGAGGTTTCAGGCGCACAAAATGGCGCCTCGCACGAGCGTGTGGTGGTCGCGCCCGCTGCGCAGATGGGGGTGAGCGACATGCAGGCCTTCATGGCCCAATTCATGGCGGAAATACAGAAAGAGAACGACAGTATGGACAGGTTGGGAGGCCAAATGGAAGCAATGGCAGGCCAAATGGGGGCAATGAGGGACGAAGCAAGGGGTACCAGTGAACGGTTGGGAAATAAATTTGAGCGATTAGGAAATCAAATCGAGGGGCTCGGAAGCAAATTGGAGCGAATCGGTAGGGTTGGGGACAGAATGGGTGACCGCATGCAAAAATGTGGGGAGACCATGGATCGCATGTTGAGCGAGAGGGTCCCGAGGGTGCACGACGAGGTAAAGCGGGTCGAGGAGCACTGGTTGAGCGAAGTGGAGAAAAGCGTGGGTAAAATGACAGGTATAGAGATCGCGACCCGGGGTATGGGGCAGCCGGCGACCGCTGAGGTAGAGGGAATTTTATTAAAGCCAACGGTCGTTAAAGAACAAGTACAAAAAGTTTTAATTAAAACAAAAGCCGCGTCGATGGTACACAATGCCTAGATGCAGCTGTGCCTATAACGTCGATGTTATAGGCACAGGACATTCCTATTGATTTGATTACTTGATGTTATTTTTGTGCAAAGTGAAAATATATCTCGGCAATTTCCTGTGTGTGGCGACGAATTTTTAATATATCTCGGCATTTTCCTGTCTGTTATTTCAGGCGGTGTATGACTGACCATGCCGCGATTTAAAAAATATATATCTCGGCAATTTCCCGTGTGTGGCGACACGTGAACGAAGCTATGCTCCTCTCTCCACATTATTGTGATGACGTATAAATTAAATATTTCATCGTGACGATTGTCATCAAATGGACAAATTTTTAATATATCTCGGCATTTTCCCGTCTCTTATTTCGGGCGGTGTATGACTGGCCATGCCGCGATTTAAAAAATATATATCTCAATGGACTTGAAGTTACAGGCCTTTGAGAATTCATTTCGTTATATAAAGGGCAACTTTCATCGGATTTTCTTCCCGTTTTTTTTCAACCGAGTCTAAAACGATGTTAGCGACTGTGAAAAATGAAATGATATATCGAATTTGATTTGAAATAAAACTGTGTGAGAGAGGAAGACACCACGGGCCTACAAAACAGGCCTCAAAGCTATGCGAGTTAATAAAATGGTGGATATTTGTTTATATGAAGGCTCTCCCAGAATGGGTGGAGCTATGGTTCCCAGAATGGGTGGAGCTTTGAGGTTTTGTCTTCTCTGCAAGAACAAGAAGAAGAAGAAGAAGAAGAACAACAACAACAACAACAGCAGAGGGCACTCTGAGCAGCGTTTGCGACGCGGCTAAAAAGAAATAGTTAAAATCGGGCTTGTAGAGACGGCAGAATTAAAAAAGCACCAGTTGGAGGGAGAAATGGTTTGTGCATAAAGTCTAAGTTCACATCCTGATGCCGTACTTGCTAATCCTTATAAAGATTTGCAGGTGTTGGTGCAGGGAGGAAGAAGAACCCCGAAGGTGAGACGGGCTGTATATGGTGCCAAGAGGTTTTTCAGCAGGAGGATGTTTGGCACGAAGAGAATTGTCGCGCGATTGGGATCGATATGGCACCCGGGCGTTGGTGAAGGGTCCCGTGTGAGTGGAAATGGCGCGCGTGTGAGGAAAAAGTGTGCGTCCAAGAGTGAGCGTGTTATAAAGTGTGCGGAGTGCGACACAGAGAATGAGAGCGATACGGAGTGTACGTGCGAGGGTGAGAGTGACCCGGAGAGTGAGCTGGTGGAGGAGCGGGTGCGAGGATGCACGTTTGGAATGGACGGCGAGGGTGTGTGAGAAAGCACACCTGAGTTGGTTGTGGCACAGGTGTGGGAGAGGCCATCGGAGCGTGTGAGTGGGTGGATGAAAGAGTGCACGCCCATGGTGAGTGGTACGGAGTACGTACCGAGGGAGAGTGCGCAAGACGGTGCGCGAGGTGTGTTAAGGGAGTGTGCGAACGGCGAGTGTGCGCGAGAGGTGTGGTGTGTAACAGGGAGTGCAGAGGTGGAATGGACGGAGTGTGCGGGATGTATGAGCAACAAACGGAACGAGTGGTGTGAGCATGCAGAGGAGGCATCGACGTTGACCGGGGCAGCGTTTAGGGCAACGGTTAGCCGACGCGAGCACTCGGGGCGCGGTGCGCTTTGTTGGATGCTCGGCCCGGCGCGGATCGGTGCTGCATCGCTTCTCTTCGAAGCGTCGTTGCCAATTCAGGCCTGGCCCGGCCCTGCACGGTCGAGTCCGGGCCTTGTCGGGTAAGGCGACCGGTCCGGTTCAAGGGCAAGTAGGAGGAAGCGGTTTGGTGCCCCCTGGCGGGTGCGGGGTTCTGACCGGGCGAGATTGAGCCATTGGGCCGGGGACCGCAAGGTGCCATGCCGAGATGGTGCGTGGAATCTCGGCCCGACCAAACAGCCTCCCTTGCACCGAATGCCGGACGGATTCAACCTGCAGGTGACCAAACCACCCGAATTCATTGCCCGGCTTTGCGAAGGCGAGCGTTAATGATGTGACGACGCACCGAGGCTCAGATATAGCGGACTGTGATGATGATAGTGTTTTGGACCCGAAATTGAGGATAGGGAATTTGTGATCGGCAAAAATATGATGATTGGCAGATATATATATATATATATATTTTTTTTTTCCCTTGTATACTGAATCGAGGCTCGTGGAAGAGCTAACATTTATATCACAAACAAATCAACCAGACAAACAAAATATACAAAAAGAGGGAGCGGAAGACAAGATGGGGAGAGAAGGGGAAGCACACAACCACAACATTTGAGAGCAGGGAGAAGTGTGGGAGGGAGAGGGCTTGGGGGGAGGAGGTGTGGGAAGGGGGAGGAGAGGTATAAAACACAAGGGGACCAAAATTAGCGGGGGTGGAAAAGATCAAGGTTTTGGATGGGGGAGGATAAGAGATGGTGGTGAACAGCTGTTTTAATGACCTGGAGGGTGGAGTGGGATTGAAGAGAGTGAGGGAGTTTGTTCTAGAGGCGGGAGAAAAGAGGAATGAAGGAGTGAAGGTGAGCAGAAGTCTTGATTTTGGCAGTTTAACCATAAGAGGGTTGCAGGCAGATCTTGTGCGACCTGTAGGAATATTTGGGGGACAGAGCCCAGAGACAGCTGGGGGGGGGGGGTGGGGGGGCAAGGCCAGAGAGGAGTCGGTAGAAGACGGAAAGACCACCAACCTGCCTGCGGTGAGTGAGTGAGAGGCCCTTGGAGTTAGCTTCATTGCGGGAGATTCCAATGATTCTGAATGCTTTGGTTTCAACAGCGTGAAGCCGAGCTAGGTGTGAGGCAGGTGCACCAGCCCAGAGGGGAGAGCAGTATTCCATAGAGCTGCGGATGAAAGCCTTGTATGTGGTGAGGAGCTCAGGTGTGCCAAGGAAGGACTTCGCACAACGGAGGATGCCCAGTCGGCGACTGGCTTTGGAGGCTAGATTTGAAATGTGGTTTTCCCAGGAAAGATCATGGCAAATAGTGAGACCCAAAAGCCTGAGTGACAGAACTTCTTGGAGAGGATTATTCAGAAAGTGGATGGGAGGGTTGTCCAGTCGGTCTTTTCGGAGAGACATCGTAAGAGTGTGAGATTTATCAGGATTGAAAGACATGTTCCATTTGTTTGCCCAGTCTGTGATTTTGTCCAGGTCTGCAGAGAGTGATGAGGCTGCAGACTGCCGATCTGAGGGATGAGGAATGGAGCAATAGAGAGTAGAGTCGTCAGCAAAGAGATAGAGAGGATTTTCAAGAGAGTCAGAGAGATCATTGATGAAGATCAGAAAAAGCACAGGGCCCAGAACACTACCTTGGGGAACTCCAGCCTGAACAGGAGGAGGAGATGAGAGAAACCCATTCAGGGTCACACGTTGACTACGACCAGAGAGGAAGTCCGCCAGCCATGCGTGGAGATTTCCATGGATACCAGACCCTATCGAAGGCACGTGAAATGTCAAGGGAGACAGCTCTAATTTCCTGTTTGGTGTTGAGGACCTCCATCCATTGTTGAGAAAGCAGAAGCAGCATGTCCAGAGTAGAGTGACCAGGTCTGAAACCAAATTGATGATCAGAGATCAAGCCATTGGAGAAGAGGAAATATTTCATATCTGAAGCAATGATGGATTCCATGACTTTGCTGATAATTGGGAGAAGGCTGATTGGTCTGTAGTTGCTAGGATCTGTTTTTGCACCTTTTTTGTGCAAAGCGGTGATGTTGGCTGATTTCCAAGCAGATGGCAGATGACCTTGAGCAAAAGAGAGGGTGAAGAGAACAGAAAGAGGGAGTGAAAGAGCGGAAGAACATGCTTTTAGGACCCGTGGGCTGATGCCGTCAGGACCAGTTGCAGAATCAGAGTCGAGGGTTGACAGAAACTTTTCCACCTTGTCAGGAGGAAAGGACACAGAGTCCAGGAGCAGCTGAGTACGACTGGGTACGGTGGGTACAGAGAGGGATGGGTTTGGGACACAAGATTTAGAGGCAAACACAGAGTTGAGGCATTCAGCTTTTTCATGTGCGGAGTCAGCCGTTAAGCCGTTTGAGGTGAGGGAGGGGATGGAGGGGGAACAAACACCAGAAACAGATTTGACCAGACGCCACCAGGATTTGGAAGAGGGAGACAGATAAGAGAGTTCGGTCTTGAGAACGGTGAGATATTGTTGCCTGGCTCTCCTGAGGGTGGACACACACTTGTTTCGGGCTTTGTTAAAGGAAATGAGATTTCCTTCCGTTGGATTTGCTTTCCAGGAGACGAAAGCAAGTTGTTTCAGGGCAACAGCCTCACCACAAGATTCCGTGTACCATGGACGGGAGGAAGGGTGTGACAACTGAAGACGAGATGGGATAAATCTGTGCATGAGAGAGAGCAATTTACTTTGAAAGAATTCCCAGGATGAGTTGATGTCAGAGGCGGTAGAGATGGGAGACCAGTCCAGATGATTGATGGCTGCTTGAAGACCGTGCCAGTTGGCCTGAGGGAAATGCCAGACTCGTCGACGCTGAGGAGGCTCTCTGAGAATGGTCAGAGAGATGTCCACTTTGACAAGCACATGATCAGATGAGCCGATTGGAGCAGGAGAAGAGCAGCAGACATTTTCAGTGAAGTTAGTCATAACCAAGTCCAGAAGAGAAGATGCTCCGTTGACTGAGATCCGGGTCGGGAAATTGACAGATTGTGTCAGTCCCAGTGAGTCGCAGAAGTCCTTTGCTGAGGAGCCATGGCTGGTGAGAAAGGTACCCACACCCAGCCAACTGGCATGGTGACCATTGAAATCACCACATATGAGGAAGAGAGAGTTCGGAGAGTAGATAGAAGTTGGTCCATATTATCAGACAGCGAGATGTAATGGAGTCATCACTGTTTGGTGGACGGTACAACACACATATGAACAAGAGGTGGGAGCGAAGGGGAAGCCGTAGCCAGAGGTATTCCTGGGGGTGAGGTGGAGAGAGTGCAGTGCAGGGCGAGTGAGGAAGAGAGTTTTTGATAAAGATAGCAACCCCACCTCCAGGACGAGGCTCAGGTCTATCATACCGGAGGAGGGAGTCACCCAGGAGAGATACTAAGGAATCAGAGAAATCATGAAGGAGGAAAGTTTCTGTTAAGCAGATCACATCTGGTTTGTCAGAAGCAACCTGTATGGAGAGATCAGTCAAGTTTGAGCGAAGGCCCCGGATGTTTGAGGTCCATACCGTTAATGAAGAGGAAGGGGGAGCATCGGGTACAAAACAGGGGGGGGGGGGGAAGGGTAGGGTAAGATGTGGAAAAGGAGGAAGAGGTAGGGACAGCTGTTGAAGGTGTGTCAGAGATTTCAGAGATTTCAGAATAGCTTGTAGAAAGGGAAGAATGGGGTGGACAAAAGGTTTGATGGAGATTGGGTGAGGCACAGTGAGGTGTTATTTGAGGAGGGGGAAGAGCGAGGCAGAAGGTTGGGGGAGATGAAGGTGAAAGTTGGAAGGGGGAAGAAGCAGGGAGGATGCTTTGAGGGGGAGGGGTGAGAGGGGAGTCTAGGAGGGGAGGAGCGAGGGAGAGTCTCGGAGGGGAGGGGTGTGGGGGGAGTTTAGGAGGGAGGGAAGGGAAGGGGTAAGGGGGGAGATTTGAAAGGGATGGGTGATGGGGAGGATTTGGAGGGGAGGGGTGAGATTGGATTTTGAAACGTGTACGATTCATGGGAAACGAACATTTTTTGCAAAATGAGTTTGAGACCTTTGAGTCAAAAATACGTTTGAGGAAGCTGAAGGAGGGGTGGAGTTCTGGAGAGTTTAGGGAATGTAGAAAAGAGGAACTGTAAGAGATGGTATTATTTTTTTTTTTTGGAATGAATAGATTTGGTGAGCAAGACGAAAGCATCCTTTTGTAGGAGAAGAAGAAAAAGGTGTTATAATATATGAGAGAAAATAGTTGTTCAGGGGAGAGATTATACATTTCTAACTACGTGATCGCATGATCGCGAACAATGTGAACGAAGAACGAACGAACAAGTAAGAACAACAAATGAACGAATAAGACCTGAGAAGGAAATATTTTTTGGGGTTTTTTTTTTTTTGAGTAGAGATATTAAACAAGGAGGTATGGGGTGAACGACTGAGACGAAACAGAGAATGAAAATAAATGCAGCGCGTTCGACGAACCGCTGCGAAAAACAAAACCACAAGGTCGGAGACGGTACGGTAGCCTAAGCCTACGAGTACTAGGCCTCAGAATACTCGATACGCATTAACCGACGATTGTGTATACATGTACGAAAAATTAGCACCGAAAATTTTCCTAAAGATACGCTATAGGTACACACACCGAAAGATAGATACAGTCTCGACAAAAACACAATTGTGAAAGATTACTTAGCTTCGAAAGCGTGAGCGCATGGAACAGCTTCGAAAAGACGTGACCTCGCCGTGATTGGTAGAACGATCGGCAGATGATTGGCAAACTTTGATTGGCTGAAATTTGATGCGCAAAATTTGTAGTGAGAGATACCCGTTGTGGTGGGATGGCAACTCTGCCATCTCTCACATAGGGGGCAAAGGAGCAATAGCTATGGGGTTTGGCAGTGAAAACTAGCCCGGGAGGGTTTGGATAATGTATAGGGATCCAGAGACGATTGACCATAGGTAACGGTAAGTTTAAGTAGCAACATTGGACAGGTAGTGGGGACATAGAGAGGGTAGTTGGATTATAATGACGAGGGAGCGCAATAATATAAGGGGCGACGGGGAAGCGTGAGTTTTAGTAGGGCACCAGGTAGATTAGATGATGCCGTGTGTGTGTGTGTTGAAAGTGTACTCAGCAGCGTATTGTGAGAAGTGTGAGATGAGTGACATTGTGTTGAGTGAATGAGCTTGCAAGTGGTGCAAGTGACGAACGTGTGTCCATGGTGCAGCCGGTGGGTGCGTCCGTGGTGCAGCCGATGTGTGCGTCTGCGGTGCAGCCGATGGGTGCCTCTCGGGCTTGGTGAAATGAGGAATTGCTAGGCAATGCTCGGGAGGTGATTGTAAGTTGTGTTGAACATGGAGGTGTATGGAGCAGTGCATGAGTGAGTAATTGGGGATTGTGTGTTGTGTTGACCAAATGGTCCAGGGAGGAAGGAGGGTGCAGGAAGCACCAGGTGTAGGAGTGATTGCACAGGTGTGCAAATTACAGGTGTATGGAGAATGGTTGTGTGGAATACATGGAGTATGGAATATATGGAGTATGGAATGGATGGTCATGGAGTGAGTATGGTGGAAACTGTGGAGTGGAGTGGATGGTGCAAAGGTGTGAATGGGGGAAAAGTGGACCCTATCACAAATACCCAGGGAGGGTAGTTTAAGAGTTCGGTAGAGGGTACAGGTAAATTGTGGTTGGATATTGGCATCTGTGGTGCGTGGTGGAAGAATGGTGTTTGGATGGGTGCATTAGTGACGTGGAAATGGCTGGGCATGTGACCTGTTAGTATGTGTAGTTGAATGGGCACTCCACCACTGTGAGGATTTCGGCCAGGTGAGGCTGCAGGTGGGCTCTGGGAGCCATTAGAGTTGTGGATGGGGCCGAGGATCCGGAGGACGGACCCGGGTAGCCCAGTGCCAGAGAGGGCACTGAGTGGGGAGAGCGCCAGGGGGCCTTCCCCAGTAGATAGGTTAGGATAAGGAGCAGGTAAGCTCGGAGGCAACTGCAGTGGTGGAGGTGTGCAGGTGGGTAGACCTGCTGGGAGAGCCACACGACCCAGTCCGGAAATTGTGCAAGGGCACAGTGAGTTGAATCGGGGGAGTGAGACCCCAAATTGATGAAGCACCACAGTTTGGTCAATGGGAATTTGGTTCTTAAAACCGCATAGAGTAAGATGGCCAATGGTTTGGCAGGGAAAGACCCCAGGTAGTGTAAAGTGAATTAATGTCATTTAGAAGATAGTTAGGATTAAGAATCTCCTCGCACCATCTACATCCACTCACCTGAGGTGACAGAACTCCACACCATGCCAGGTTGTTTTTATTATTTTTTGTGCAAATGGTTGAAATGTGAGATGCATCATGACGTGGGTGTGACATTGTGCTTTGTTGTTCCATCTCTCCCTCCTTATGAGGATTGATGATGAATTGGGTGATGTCAAATTTGGTTAGAGGGATTGTGGGGACGAATTTGGTAAAGGGGAAATATAGGGAAGACGAGACAGTAGTGACGAATTTGTAAATGTGTAGATTTTTGTACATATGGGGTAAGGGCAAGGGTAGAGTAGGTAACAGGGGGGGTGATGTATGGTAGGGACAAGCTTTCTCACTTCGCTCTCCGTACGCACCTCGTCTAGCATTGCCTTGTTTGATGTGTACCCTTGTGACCTTACCCCTCACTCACCTGTCTTCTCCCCCCTCCCCCCCTTGTCTCCCACCCGAGGACTATGCGCCACTGGGCGCCGAGGGGAGCGTGCGGGAGTCCGCCATTGTGTGCAAGAACTCTCGCAACCACAGCTGCCTGCATCGATGCACCACTTATGGACCACATGTCTGTGGCTGAGCACCACTTATGGACCCCATGGGTTGGGGCATGGCCCCTCTGCTGGAACAGGCCATGATGGCCTGAGATCTTGCTGGCGGACCTTGGTAGCATGGCACAAATGCCACACAGGTGAACCACTCATATCCGGTCCCTGTGGGCCATAAATAAAAACGGACATATTTTGTGCATTTCATTTTATTATGTCCAAATAGGCCGCCAGTAAGAAGATGAAGAAAGGAAGAACATTGGCCAGCAGAGGGAGCCGAAGGGCAAGAACACCACCAGGGGTTTGTTTGGTTATTTTTATGATGAACTGTGGTGACTGTGCACTGATTGGTGCTTTATGGTGTTTTGGTGTGTTTTTGGTGCTGTATGGTGCGTCGATGCCGGGCAAGCTGTCTCCCCCCAAAAAAGAACAATTACAGGTCCTGGGTTAGTTTTGTAAATACAAGTAGCATCAACTGTAAATAATGCTCCCCCATCGTTCATGTTGTAGTTTGAAGACAATTCCGCAATTCGGTTAGCTGTGGGCGTAAATATGTTAGATAGGGTGCAATGCAGCAGCGGGACATATTTATTTTTGTTTTAAAACTGTCACACTCAGGGTCAGGTTAAATGTAGAGGGAACTACACCTACGTGCCACACTAAAGGTAAAAGTTTAATTGGCCCGGGACGTGCCTAAGAGGAGGATGATGCAGTGTTGTGGATTTGAGAATTGTGATGTGGGTTTTTTTTTTGTATTGTTGTCAGTGTAATGAATTGTTGTAAAATATCACCCTCCAGGTTGTGTATAAAGGTCAAAGGTCATCCCCTTAGTTATTCCATATACAATCACGTAGCAAATCATAGATCTCCCTGTTCAGTAGTTATCTCCTTATTATGTGTATTAGTTTAAGGCTTTATCTTCCATTAATTGACACTCCATTGCACCGAATTCAAATGAGGTAGATTCCCTTCCAATTCCCCTTTTGTCAGCCATTACCAACTGCATTGGGCGGTTTTCTGCATTCGCCGCTGCTGCTTTGGGACTGTGTTTTTCGCCGCAAGACTCCATTGAACACGAGGTCATCTCGGAGCAGAAGGTGGGAGGAGTCAGCCCAATGCCAGGAACAAGGCGTGGCCTCGCCAACGCCTCCTCTAGGGGCGGGATCGGTGAGCCCTCGTGACAAATCAAGGCCGAGGCGAGCTCACCGATGGGCGTGTCCTGGAGGCCGGCGGCTTGATCGCCCGAGGCATTATATAAGCGCGCGCGAAAGCTTTCAAAGAAGAAGTTGAATACCTAGAGAGTCCTGAGAGTTGCGTCAGAGAAATGGCAGAGAGACAGCAAGCATTTGAGAGAGAGAGAGAACCTGTCACGCAAGGCCCCCACGGCAGATGTGGTACACCACAGCAGATTGAACCGACGGAGCTTGGGAACCACCGCAGTTTTGGACCACGGCAGCGTTGAGCGGTGACGGCAGTTGCAGCTTCAGAGGAATCGCCATACGAGAGACGGTTGAGGAGAGCCGGCGGCTGCCCAACTCGAGCCGCAATCATCCCAAACCACCCGGACCCTTCCCGCCATTCGTTCCTGCCATCATCCCCCGTGTAAGTCTGATTGTTCGTCCATCTTCTGTGTTGTCCTGGGGTTTAAGTAAGACTGTTAATAGGTAAGCTAGAGTTTCACTGTGTCCTTCTGGCCCGTCCCTCTTTCTGTCTTTATTTTCTTATTCTTCCTTCTTCCTTGGTTTCTTTCATCGTGTAAATAGTAGTAATAAATAATAGTCGTATTTCCAACCTTTTGCCTTCGTCTTCCTCTTCTTCACATCCGTCGTCTTTGTCTTTTCCCCATTGAAAACCTCTGGCACGATTTGGCCAGCGTTCAAGGATCGGGTCTAGTATCTGTTAATAGTTCGTGCCGCAGTTGCTAAAACCGCACGGCAATTAACATCTGTCCGCGGTACGAACGGGGCTGTGCCACCGGCCTTTCCGGAGGTCGCTGGGCAGCGTCAGGGACCACGTCGGTCAGTTATAGAAGAGGGGATTAATCCCCCCTCTAAGGGGGAACAGAGGCCAACGTTGGGTTCCGTAACATTTGGTGTCAGGAGTGGGATTCGGACCTGAAGCGCTTAGCGTGCTCAAATTACGAGTGGCCCGAGATTTTGTTTTATAAAATCCTAAATTTAAAAATCGTGCCATGGATGGTCAAGGTGACGGGATGCCGGTGGGGGAATTATAAGAGGGGTTAGGGGTAACCCAGGACAGGAGGGAAGAAATGGGGGATGAGAGAAATGAGGATGTGGTTGAGGGGGTTTCAGACACACAACATGGCGCCTCGCACATGGCAGCGAGGGCTGCGCAAATGGCTGTGCAAATGCAATGCGCAAATGCGCAAATGGCTGTGCAAATGTGCGCAAATGGCACTGCGCAAATGGCTGTGATAGATTTGGACGCCTTCATGACGTGATTATTAGCGAGGATGGGAGTGTTAAGACAGGAACTGAACAAAGAGATGGATCAAATGGCCAGATTGAAAAAGGCGGGGGAGGACATTGACCGCAGATTGGGCGAGCAGGTCCCAGGGGTGCACGAGGAGGTAATGCGACTCGAGGAGCCCTGGTTGAGCGAAGCGGAGAAAAGCGCGGGTAAAATGACGGGTATAGAGATCGCGACCCGGGGTATGTGGCAGCCGGCGACCGCTGAGGTAGAAGAGGGAATTTTATTAAAGCCAGCGGTCGTCATGGTGAATAAAGAAAAATAAATAATGGGTATAGTTAAAATTGAAGAGACGATGGAGGTAGCCCAGGAATCAGAGGAAGGAATGGAAATTGCTCAAAGTCCGTGCTCACATCACGATGCTGTGCTCATTAATCCTTACTAGGGCATGCCCGTACTATATCTATATCTAAAATTATATCCCCCCCTCTATTTACATGAAATGGTTTGGTCCATGAAATGTTTTGGTCCATTCGCAACGCCAAAGCGAACGGCGAACGCTTTACATGAAATGGTTTGGTGCATGAAATGTTTTGGTCCATTCGCAACGCCAAAGCGAACGGCGAACGGCTTGCGAGTACAGTGACAATCCCCCCGGGGTTTTTATTAGTTTTAAAACATAGTTTAACGCCAACATAGCGCCAACATAGTTTGCAAACGTGAAATAAATGAATACGCTCTCAAATGTGCCATCCGAGGCAGAGTGTGTCCGCCACGTTCGGCACACGCGATAGCTCGCTGCTCTCTGATTGGTTGAATCGTTTTTTGGACATAGCTCGGTAAGTAATTGTCCAATTAATATGAAACCTTGAAAAGGCACATCCTCGGGTCCCCAGCAATATACCTGGCAAGTTTAAAGTATATCGGACCCGTGGTTGTCGAGAAACAGCGGTCACAGACAAACAAACGTACAAACGTACAAACAAACACACAGAGATTACTGGAATTATAGATAGATAAAGATTTGCAGGTGTTGGTGCAGGGAGGAAGAAGAACCCCGAAGGTGAGACGGGCTGTATGTGGTGCTGGGAGATTTTGTAAGAGGGGGTTGGCGCGAAGAGAATTGTCGCGCGATTGGGATCAATATGGCACCCGGGCGTTGGTGAAGGGTCCCGTATGAGTGGAAATGGCGCGCTTGTGGAAAAAAGTGTGCGTCGGCGAGTGAGTGTGTTATAAAGTGTGGGAGTGAAACCGAGTGCGAGCGGGAATGCACGTCGGGGTGTATGGAGTGTGACACAGGGAGTGAGAGTGATACGGAGTGTACATGCGAGGGTGAGTGTGACACGGAGAGTAAGGTGGTGGTGGAACGTGTGCGAGGAAGCACACCTGAGTTGGTTGTGGCGCGGGTGTGGGAGAGCCCATCGGAGTGCGTTAGTGGGTGGATGCAAGAGTGCACGCCCATGGTGAGTGTTACGGAGGACGTAACGGAGGAGAGGTGTGGAACGAAGTGTGCGAATGGTGAGTGTGCGTGAGAGGAGTGGTGTGTAACAGGGAGTGCGGTGGTGGAATGGACCGAGAGTGTGGGATGTATGGGTGGCGTTGGAACGCCGGGCTTGGTGAGTGTGGAAAGGGTCGCGTATGCGTGTGAGCATGCGGGTAAGGCATCGACGTTGAAAGGGGTAGCGTTTAGAGTGACGGATAGCCGAGGCGAGCACTCGGGGCGCGGTGCGCTTTGTTGGATGCTAGGCCCGGCGCGGATCGATGCTGTATCGCTTCTCTTAGAAGCGCCGTTGCTGATTCGGGCTAGGCCCCGCCCTGCATGGTCGAGTCCAGGCCTTGTCGGGCGAGGCGACCGGTCCGGTTCAAGGGCGAGTAGGAGGAAGCGGGACGGTGCCACCTGGCAGGGGCGGGGTTCCGACCGGGCGAGATTGAGCCATCGGGCCAGCGACCGCAAGGGGCCGCGCCGAGATGGTGCGTGGAATCTCGGCCCAACCAACCCCCCCCCCCCCCCCCCTCCTTGAACCGAATGCCGGACGGCTTCAACCTGCAGGCGACCAAACCACCCGAATTCATTGCTCGGCTTTGCGAAGCCGAGCTTTGAAAATATAACGACGCACCAAGGCTCAAGTATAGCGGACTGTAATGATGATAGTGTTTTGGATCCGAAATTGAAAATAGTGAATTTGAAAAGCAAAATTTGATGATTGGTAGAATGATTGGCAGGTGATTGGCAAATTTTTGATTGGCTGAAATTGGATGGGCCAAATTGGTAGTGAGAGGTACCCGTTGTGGAGGGATGGCAACTTTGCCATCTCTCACAGACGGGGGCAAAGGAGCAATAGTTTTATGGGGTTTATGGCAGTGAAAACTAGCCCGGGAGGGTTAGGATATAGTGTGTAGGGATCTAGAGAGATGACCATAGGTAACGGTAAGGTTAAGTAGCGACTTTGGACAGGTAGTGGGGACATAGAGAGGGTAGTTGGATGTTAATGACGTGGGATGTGCTTAGTTTAAAGGGGCGACTGGGAAGCGCGAGTTTCAGAAGGGAGTAGTCAGCTTAGATGATGCCGTGTGTTTGTGGTTTATGGGATGAGGAATTGGTATGGAAGTTTTGTGTGAGAGTCTTCGTATTGAGCAAATGAGGCAATGCTCGTGAATGGTGCCGTGTGTGTGTGTTGAAAGTGTACTCAGCAGCGTATTGTGAGAAGTGTGAGATGAGTGACATTGTGTTGAGTGAATGAGCTTGCATGGGATGCAAGTGATGAACAGGTGTGTGGAACGCTAGGTGGGCAAGTCCGAGGTGCAGCCGGGGGGGGGGGGGGGGGGGGTGTCCGTGGTGCAGCTGTTGGGTTTGGCCGTGGTGTAGCCGGTGCGCATGTCCGTGGTGCAGCCGATGGGTGTGTCCATGGTGCCGCCGGTGCGCATGTCCGTGGTGCAGCCGATGGGTGTGTCCATGGTGCCGCCGGTGTGTGTGTCCGTGGTGCAGCCGGTGGGTGTGTCCGTGGTGCCGCCGGTGCGTGTGTCCGTGGTGCAGCCCGTGGGTGTGTCCATGGTGCCGCCGGTGCATGTGTCCGTGGTGCAGCCGATGGGTGTGTCCATGGTGCCGCCGGTGCGCATGTCCGTGGTGCAGCCGATGGGTGTGTCCATGGTGCCGCCGGTGCGTGTGTCCGTGGTGCAGCCGGTGGGTGTGTCCGTGGTGCCGCCGGTGCGTGTGTCCGTGGTGCAGCCCGTGGGTGTGTCCATGGTGCCGCCGGTGCGTGTGTCTGTGGTGCAGCCAGTGGGTGTGTCCGTGGTGCCGCCGGTGCGTGTGTCCGTGGTGCAGCCGGTGGGTGTGTCCATGGTGCCGCCGGTGCGCGTGTCCGTGGGGCAGCCGATGGGTGTGTCCATGGTGCCGCCGGTGCGTGTGTCCGTGGTGCAGCCGGTGGGTGTGTCCGTGATGCCGCCGGTGCGCGTGTCCGTGGTGCAGCCGATGGGTGTGTCCATGGTGCCGCTGGTGCGTGTGTCTGTGCTGCAGCCGGTGGGTGTGTCCGTGGTGCCGCCGGTGCGCGTGTCCGTGGTGCAGCCGATGGGTGTGTCCATGGTGCCGCCGGTGCGTGTGTCCGTGGTGCAGCCGGTGGGTGTGTCCGTGGTGCCGCCGGTGCGCGTGTCCGTGGTGCAGCCGATGGGTGTGTCCATGGTGCCGCCAGTGCGTGTGTCCGTGGTGCCGCCGGTGCGTGTGTCCGTGGTGCAGCCGGTGGGTGTGTCCATGGTGCCGCCGGTGCGAGTGTCCGTGGAGCAGCCCGTGGGTGCGTCCGTGGTGCAGCCGATGGGTGCGTCCGTGGTGCAGCCGATGGGTGCCTCTCGGGCTTGGTGAAATGAGGAATTGCTAGGCAATCCTCGGGAGGTGATTGTGAGTTGTGTTGAGCATGGAGGTGTATGGAGCAGTGCATGAGTGAGTAATAGTGATTGAGTGTTGTGTTGACCAAATGGTCCAGGGAGGAAGGAGGGTGTAGGAAGCACCAGTAGGAGTGATTGCACAGGTGTGCAACTGAACAGGTGTATGGAGAATGGTTGTGTGGAATACATGGAGTATGGAATATATGGAGTATGGAATGGATGGTCATGGAGTGAGTATGGTGGAAACTGTGGAGTGGAGTGGATGGTGTGAAGGTGTGGATGGGGGAAAAGTGGACCCTATCACAAATACCCGGGGAGGGTAGTGTAAGTGTTAGGTAGAGGGTACAGGTAAATTGTGGTTGGATATTGGCATCTGTGGTGCGTGGTGGAAGAATGGTGTTCGGATGGGTGCATTCGTGACGTGGAAATGGCTGGGCATGTGGCCTGTTAGTGTGTGTAGTTGGTTGAGCACTCCACCACTGTGAGGATGTCAGCCAGGTGAAGCCGCAGGTGGGCTCTGGGAGCCGGTAGAGTTGTTGTGGATGGGGCCCGAGGATCCGGAGGACGGACCTGGGTAGCCCAGTGCCAGAGAGGGCACCGAGTGGGGTGAGCGCCAGAGGGCCTTCCCCAGGTAGATAGGTTAGGGTAAGGAGCAGGTAAGCTCGGAGGCAACGACAGTGGTGGAGGTGTGCAGGTGGGTAGACCTGCTGGGAGAGCCACACGACCCAGTCCGGAAATTGTGCAAGGGCACAGTGAGTTGAATCGGGGGAGTGAGACCCCAAATTGATGAAGCACCACAGTTTGGTCAATGGGAATTTGGTTCTTAAAACCGCATAGAGTAAGATGGCCAATGGTTTGGCAGGGAAAGACCCCAGGTAGTGTAAAGTGAATTAATGTCATTTAGGAAGATAGTTAGGATTAAAAATCTCCTCGCACCATCTGCATCCACTCACCTGAGGTGACAGAACTCCACACCATGCCATGTTTGATTATTTTTACTGTGCAGATGTTTTGGATTGTGAGATGCATCATGACATGGGTGTGACATTGTGCTTTGATGTTCCATCTCTCCCTCCTTAGGAGGGACTGATGATGAATTGGGTAATGGCAAATTTTGGATTAGTGGGAGTGAAGACGAATTTGGTATAGGGGAGATATGGGGAAGACGAGACAGATAGCGACGGATTTGTAAGGTGTAGTGTAATGTGTAGATTTTTGTAAATATGGGGTAAGGGCAAGGGTAGAGTAGGTAACAGGGTGGGTGACGTACGGTAGGGACGAGCTTTTCTCCGCCCAGTCTCCAAACGCACCTCGCCTTGCATTGCCTTGTTTGATGTGTACCCTTGCGACCTTACCCCTCTCTCACCTGTCTTCTGCCCCCCCCCCCCCCTTGTCTCCCACCCGAGGAGAGTGCGCCACTGGGCGCCGAGGAGAGCGTGCGGGAGTCTGCCATTGTGTTCCCGAAACTCCCGCAACCAGCTCTCTGCATCGATGCACCACGTATGGACCACATGTCTGTGGCTGAGCACCACTTATGGACCCCATGGGTTGGGGCATGGCCCCTCTGCTGGAACCGGCCATGAAGGCCCGATATCTTGCTGGCGGACCTTGGTCACAGGGCACCTATGCCACACAGGTGAACCACCCCTAGTCGGCCCTGTGGGCCATAAATAAAAAATGGACACGGTTGTGCACTTTTATTATGACAAATACGCCGCCAGCAAGAATAGCAAGTTGACAACATCTGGAAGAATATTAGCCAGCAGAGGGAGCCGAAGAGCAAGACCACCAGGAGGGTTTGTTGGTTTATTTTTATTATGAACTGTGGTGACTGTGCACCGATTGGTGCTTGATGGTGTTTTGGTGTTTTGGTGCTTTCTGGTGCGTCAATGCAGCACAGGCTGTCTCCCCCCCCCCCCCTCCCCCAAAAGAACAATCGCAGGTCCTGGGTTGCATTTTGTAAATACAAGTAGAGTAACTGTAAATAATGCTCCCCCATCATTCATGTTGTAGTTTGAAAACCATTCCGCGATTCGGTTAGCTGTGGGCGTGAGTCTGTTAGGCAGGGTGCAATGGAGCAGTGGGACATATTTAATTGTGTTTTAAAACTGTCACACTCAGGGTCAGGTTAAATGTAGAGGGAACTACACCTACGTGCTACACTTTTTTTTTCTTTTTTTTTGTATACAAGATCGAGGCTCGTGAAAGAGCGAACATTAATCACACAGAAAGACAAACAGACACACAAAACAAATAACATCGGGAGCGGTAGACAAGATGGGGAGAGAGGGGGAAGGACACAAACACAACATTTGAGAGCAGGGACCGAGAGACATGGAGACATCGAGAGAACTGTGGGAGGGAGAGGGCTTTGGGGGGGAGGCATGGGAAGGGGGGGGGGGGTGGGAGAGGTATAAAACATATGGACACTGCCAAGACTTCCAGGAAAGAAGTTGGAATTTCAAACAAGGTGGATCTGGGGTGAATTAGTGGGGGTAGAAAAGATCAAGGTTTTGGATGGGGGAAGATAAGAGATGGTGGTGAACAGCTGTTTTGAAGACCTGGAGGGAGGAGTGTGATTGAAGTGAGTGTGGGAGTTTGTTCCAGAGGCGGGAGAAAAGAGGAATGAAAGAGTGAAGGTGAGCAGAGAGCCGAGATTTCGGCAGTTTAACCATCAGAGGGTGGCTGGCAGATCTTGTGCGACCTGTAGGAATATTTGGGGGACAGAGCACAGAGAGAGCTGGGGGAGCAAGGCCGGAGAGGAGTCGGTAGAAGACAGAAAGACCACCTACCTGCCTGCGGTGAGTGAGTGAAAGGCCCTCAGAGATAGCTTCATCGCGGGAGATTCCAATGATTCTGAAAGCTTTGGATTCAACAGCGTGAAGCCGAGCCAGGTGTGAGGCAGGAGCACCAGCCCATAGGGGAGAACAGTATTCCATTGAGCTGCGGATGAAAGCCTTGTATGTGGTGAGGAGCTCAGGTGTGCCTAGGACTGTTTTACACTAAAGGTAAAAGTAATAGGCCCGGGACGTGCCAAAGAGGAGGAGGGTGCAGTGTTGTGGATTTGAGAATTGTGTTTTTTTATTGTGGTAAAATATCACCCTCCTTCCTCCATTTGGTGTATAAAGGTCAAAGGTCGTGCCCGTAGTTATTCCATAAACAATCACGTAGCAAATCATAGATTTCCTCCTTGTTTAGTAGTTATCTCCTTATTATGTGTATTAGATTAAGGCCTTGTCTTCCATTAATTAACACTCCATTGCACCAAATTCAAATAAGGTAGATTCCCTTCACATTCCCCTTTCGTCAATTGCCAACTGCATTTGAGCGGTTTGCTGCATTCTGCCGCTGCTGTGGGGTTGTGGTTTTTCGCTGCAAGACTCCATTAGCCATGAGGTCATCTCAGAGCAGAAGCTGGGAGGAGTCGGCCCAGCACCGGGAACAAGGCGTGGCCTTGCCACGACCAATCAGGGCCAAGGCGAGCTCACCAATGGGCGTGTCCTGGAGGCCGGCGGCTTGATCGCCCGAGGCGTTATATAAGCGCGCGTGAAAGCTTTCAAAGAAGAAGTTGAATACCCAGAGAGTCCTGAGAGTTGCGTCAGAGAAATGGCAGAGAGACAGCAAACATTTGAGAGAGAGAGAGAGAGAGAGAGAACCCGTCACGCAAGGCGCACAAACTTCCTTTCCTATCACCTATCGCACAAACTTCCTTTCAAGGACTCAAAGTTCACTCGCGATGTACGCTCGACCGCTTGACATGGAGCTTCAACCACGCTTCTTCTTCGACCTTTTCTTCACGACCTCTTCTTCTTCGCACGTCGTTTTCTGGTGCACGATTTCCTGTATCATTTTAAGTTAACCTTTTTAACTTTAGATAGCTGTTCCTGTTTAGTAAACCTTTTGAGAATAATAATAATACATAATATCAGAAACATGTCAAGTGGGTGAAAACCACAACAGCGGAGGTGATGAATCCGTAACACTTCCCCCCTCAAGAAAGAAAGTTTGAACACAGCGAAAACTTTCTTTGCATGCAAACTCTTTAAACAAACAAAAATAAACTCACAACCCAAATCACCAATTCCCGTGAGCAGCATTTATCAACATCTCAAAAATAAAGCAACAAAATTTCACACAACCCACAGAGATTTCCAAAGTTAATTGACTCTGGACAAAGCGTCAGCCATGACATTGTCCCTGCCCTTTACAGGTTCAATTTCCCAGTTGGACTTCTGCAAAGCCAAACTCCATCTCACCCCCCTCTGATTTTATTTTTCGTTTCGTTTGAATGAAGGTTAAGGGGTAGTAATCAAAATCCAAATTCAAGCAAATCTACAACACTTTTCCCGGGAGGCCGAGCTGAAAGCCAGGTTCCATGGTGGTTGGGTGGTGACTGGTGAGGCCTGGAAGTATCCACTCCATGGACGCCTTTCGGAACGTGGAGTTCACGGTTAGTCCATGCAGGGAAGTCCACTACATGGACGCCGTTAGGAACGTGGAGTTCACGGTTAATCCGTGTAGGGAAGTTCACTACATGGACGCCTTTAGGAACGTGGCATTCACGGTTAATCCATGTTGGAATCTTGGCTCGGCAGCTCCGCAACATTCAGTGCTTCAACTTTTCTGAACTTTCACAATAATTACAGTGTAGCTTATCACTGAAGTCACATGAATAGCGGTCTCCTTCTCGGCCACTACTCTGACAATCCTTCCTTCGGGAGCTGCCGAATAATATCGATTGCGGCCACCACCAACATTACTCCTCCATTGTCCTCTTCTGTAGCCCCCACGACACCTATGAAATGCCTTCCCTACTGTTATGGTCCGACCCTCCAACTCCTTGCTATTCAGATCCTTTTTTGCATCTCTGGCATCCTTTGAGTTTTCAAACGTGACAAAGCCAAACCCTCTTGACTTTTGCGTCTCCCTGTCTTTTATCAGCAGCACTTCCAAAAGCGGTCCATATTTGCTGAAAACAGAGGTCAGAACTTCTTCCTTTGTGTTGAAGTTCAGTCCACCTACAAATAACTTGTCAAATTTGTCGCCATCCATAACTGGTGTGGTGTTATTTTCCCTGCTGGGCGTTTTTACCAACCATCGGATTACCATAAACTTGACCACCGGCCAAATCATTCCCGATAACCAAAGATACTCCCTCTATAGGAAGAGTGGCTTGTAAACCGATGATGACCGGTTCTGACACCAAATCAGACTCCAAATGGATGACATGAAGTGGAGCTCTAACACAGCCACCAACCCCCTGTAAACGAACACTATCACCAGTTGCCGTCTCCTCTGACACTGGCAAAATGCCTTCAAGCATCAAAGACTGATGTGCTCCTGTGTCCCTCAAGACCCTAACCGGTTTCTGGTTATTCGAGTCTCCATCCAAGGACACAAACCCCTCTGAAATAAATGGTTGGTAACCCTTGTGAGGGCGATTCTTCACATTTGACATTGCTTTCGGAGTTGTAGTAGTCGAATTCCGCTCCTGATTTTCCTTTCCCAGAGCATAACAGTGGGACATCAAGTGTCCAGGTTTATGGCAAAAAGCGCAAGTCGGCCCGGAGGAGAACCTCGTGGTCTGCCTCGAGCCCCCACCGGAGGATACGTCTGCCTTGGAACTGTTGTCTTCTGATTTCTAGAAGTCGTGGTATCAGAGTGGTCCTCATAGTCATCTCGAGGCCGCCCCCATGAATTTTCGTTCTCTGCCCCGATGTACCATAGCTCCCCTGGCTAGGTCTAGGCGAGAAGTTAGGCTTGTGGAACCCCATCCTGTGGGTTAAGGCATAGTCATCTGCCATGGTGGCTGCCTCATACAACTTTGGTACTTTCCTTTCCTCCAGATGTACTTTAATGTCCTCGTGGACACACCGCTGGAATTCCTCCACCAGGATCAACTGTCGCAATAGTTTGAAGTCTTTCCCAACCCCTTTTGAATCACACCACCTATCAAACATGGTTTCTTTCATTCTGGCAAACTCCACATGGGTCTCACTCTCCCTCTTCCTGGCATGCCGGAATTTTTGCCGGTAAGCTTCCGGGACCAATTCATAGGCCTTGAGAATGTTTTTCTTCAAAATCTCATAATCTGCACATTGGTCAATCGGTAAAGCCGAATAAATATCCTGAGCTTTACCCACCAGAACACTTTGCACTAACAAGGTCCAGGACTCCTCAGGCCATTTTAGCAGTCGAGCCACTTTCTCAAAGTGTGAAAAAAAAATTGGCTACCTCCTTTTCATTGTAGGGTGGCACCAGCCTCACATGTCTGCCAACATCCCAGGTGTTCTGACTAGGTGTCGAACCAGTCGGCATGGATGGTACCTCTCCCCGTTCTTTCATTACATCCAGCTCCTTGAGTGTAATTTCCTGCTGAAGCACCATTTCACGGTCCTTTAACTCCCTGTCGGCTTTTCTCTCCTCTGCTTTGAGTTCCCTTGCAGCTCTCCTTTCCTCTGCTTTTTTCTCTTCTAACCTTTCCTGGAGTTCTCTTTCCTGTGCTGCTCTTCTTTCCTGGAGTTCTCTTTCCTGTGCTGCTCTTCTTTCCTGGAGTTCTCTTTCCACTCTCCTTTCTTCTGCTTGTTTCTCTTCTAACCTTTCCTGGAGTTCTCGTTCCTCTGCTGCTCTTCTTTCCTGGAGTTCTCTTTCCTGTGCTGCTCTTCTATCCTGGAGTTCTCTTTCCACTCTCCTTTCTTCTGCTTGTTTCTCTTCTAACCTTTCCTGGAGTTCTCTTTCCTGTGTCTCTCTTCTTTCCTCGCTCTGCAATTGCATCTCCATTTTTTGGAGCTCCACATTTTCTTGTTCTTCTGGTAACCAATCCAAGGCTCCCTCTTCCCATGTTCCGCGTCCCACCAGAGATTCTATCACCAATCTCTGCATCTCTGCTTTCCTCATATTCGTTCGGACCTCCAAGCTAAAATGTCTGGCCAATACCAAGAGGTCCGATTTTAGTAACGCTCTGAACTGTGCTTCACTAGGGGTCGCTGCAAACTTCTCTGCGTCAAACTCCATGGTGACTATTGTTAACACCTGTTAACCTTCACACAATAAAAAAAAGATTTAACCCCCAAAAAATATTTATTAATTTTTTTGGGGAAAAATTGGGAATGTTGGAAAAAGTTCCAACTTTGGGACTTCTGGGAATGTTAGGGAATTCTTTCCCGGACGAAATTTAAGGAATATATATTATTATTATTATTATATATATATATTTTTTTTAAATATATATCCCGGACGAAGACCCAATTTCGAGCCCACGAATCAATTGGACGAGCCCCCAATTTCTGTTACGTGCTCCTCCCCGACCCCCTGGTCTCTGTATACCCCCGAACCCTGGGAGGAGCCATGACAGAAAAGAAATATATTACTCCGTGTCAAAATCAAGATCGAAACCACACATATGGTTATCAAGAAAAAGAATATATTAAAAATCACACAGGAATAATGATACAACCATGATAGCCAGCCACCATACAATCAATATCTTAGGATGGTACCATCTGTTAAAGTGATCGAACTCACTGTTCCCAGTACATGGAAAGAACCTCCTCAATGTCTCTATAACCTTCTCCAAGGCGAAGTTGATTCGCTCCAGCGATCGTTGGAACAATGTCCAATCCAGATCAATTGAGGCGTAGGCGTTCGAAGCGACACAGAAGTCACGTGGTCCAACACCCAGCAAACTCGCGGTAGAATGGAAAATCTCCAAAGACGCGCACCGACGTCCACGTTTGCCGTTCAATCAGCGAATCGCCGTGTACTCCTCAAACGCCGCTTTATTGCACAGCCATCCCCGGCAAACCACCGGAGGATAAGCCCAGCCGACGCGACAAAAACCTTTTCCGATGAAGGCAACGTGCGGGGTGAAATGGCAGACGGCTCTCACTCGAGCATGAGCTTCGAGGCAAGGATTCTCCGGAATCTCAATGCCGATACCCGACTAGGCAGGCTCCACAATACTCCGGCGATATCACCGATCGCACGAACTTCCTTTCAAGGACTCAAAGTTCACTTCCGATGTACGCTCGACCGCTTGATACAGAGCTTCAACCACGCTTCTTCTCCGATCTTTTCCTCACGATGTCTTCTTCTTCGCTCGTCGTTTTCCGGTGCATGATTTCCTGTATCATTTTAAGATAACCTTTTTAACTTTAGATAGCTGTTCCTGAATAATAAACCTTTTGAGAATAATAATAATACATAATATCAGAAACATGTCAAGTGGGTGAAAACCACAACAGCGGAAGTGACGAATCCGTAACAATATATATATATATATATATATATATATATATATATATATATATATATATATGAAATCATACACCCCCCCCCCCACCCCACCCCCCCAAAAGGAGTTAAAACTGCAAGAATATACATCACTATGGTGATAACCCTGTCTTGTCGTCCTCCTCCTCCTCCACTTCCCTCCCACACCCCTTCAAGAGTTGATCAGTCCCAGTTACTCATACATATCTCTTCGAATGTGAACAAATTCTTGTATTAATTTTACCCTTTTTAGATTCCTTTACCAACCTGTCTTTTAGGGAAAGCTGTTTCTACAGTGCGTATCAAAAAAAGGTAATCCAAATTCAAGGGGTTAATATGCAAAGGTTATTTAGTTTGACAATTTACATGTGGTTTACCAATTATGAGGAGATCCTCAGCTTTCCATTGATGCCTTTCATGCATCATTTCTGTCACACATGATCGAGTATATGTTCATTGAAAATGACAAGTTCAAATCGCATTTTTACAAGTTTGGCTAATCGGTGCAAGACAGTTTTAAATGGACGCATTACTTTTCGACTGCCAAATTGATTATGTAAAATTGTTAAGCTGGTCTGGTAAATGTCAGTTGCGTCATCCTTTGTTTTAGATGGGTATTTAAGATGGGCCTACAGTGTATGGGTTTAGAGACAGTCTGAGTCATTGAAAAGATGGTTCAACTTACAACTGAACAGCGGACCTTCGTGGTTTCAACCTTTCATCAAACTGGAAGTTTGCAGCGAACTCCTGATGCGTTCAGGGAACGTTTCCCAGAACGGGAGCCTCCAGCAGCCAAAACCATCTGGCTGAATGTTAGAAAATACCAAGAGCATGGCACTAGCCTCAACCGCAACAAGGGGAATTCTGGTAGGAGGCACACTGGGCCATCGGAAATGAACATTGCAGCAGTAAGACAGCAAATATTGGAGCATCCTAGGGATACCAGCGCAAGATGAAATGGGACGGGATTGCCTTCGGCAACATTCAACCGAATCACAAGACTGGACCTCCACCAACATCCATATCGGATTCACATCCGGCATCAACTTACGCCAGGGGATTTTGCCAGGAGGCTGGTGCTTGCCAGATGGTTGATAGCACGTTGCGAACAGATGTCAATTTCCTGCGGTATCTTGTTATCAGCGACGAAGCTGCTTTCACCATGGATGGCAAGGTCAATACCCATAATGTTCTTGAATATGCACCGACAGGACAACCCCTGGAATTTAATTTTGACACCAACATGAATCGACAAAAGTGGACTGTTTTGTTGGGACTTTGTGGAAGTGGTCAGGTGATCGGACCATTTTTCTTTCAAAGGAATGTCAATGGTGACAGGTATCTGCAGATGATCAATGATGAAGTTTTACCGCAGCTGGAGGAGAAGTTTGAGCGACAGGTTCGTGGTGTCTTCAGATATCTCTGGTGGGCCCAAGACGGCGCCCCAGCACATCGTCTTATCGCTGTCCGAGATCGACTGAGGGAACTCTTTGGAGACCGAGTCATCGCCCTCAACAATGCAATGGATTGGCCGCCAAGATCACCTGACCTCACACCATGTGATTATTTCCTTTGGGGACATTTAAAGAACAAGGTGTTCGTAACTCCTCCCGTGATCTTGACGAATTGCAGGGCCGTATTCGACATGAAGTGGATGCTTTGCGCAATGACCCGGCTATGGTGAGACGAGCAGTTTAGGGCATGCTCCGCCAATGTGAGCTTTGTGTTGAAAGGGGAGGTGCACATGTTGAAGGTGTGGGTGCATAAAGGCCAATCATACCTGAGAAAAGCTCACATCTGACGTTCATTTTGCACCAATTATCCTGACTTGCATCGATTAGCCAAACTTGTAAAAATACGATTTGAACTTGTCATTTTCAATGAACATGTACTCGGTCATGTGTGACAGCAATGATGCATGGAAGGTATCAATGGAAATCTGAGGATCTCCTCTTAATTATTAAACCACATGTAAATTGTCAAAATAAATAACCTTTGCATATTAACCCCTTGAATGCGGATTACCTTTTTTTTTGATACGCACTGTATAATGCAAACATCCACAACGGCAGAACTCGGGAAATTCCATTAATACAAGGTATAGAGCTGACTGATACATAATTAACATTGTAATTTGTGTTTTTCGTGACTTCAAGCTTTAGTAATTACAGAAAGTGTTCTGACAATGTGGTAGGAAATTGCGGATACTAATTTCAAAAGTACAGTATGTATGTGGAAGGTGGGGTGGAGGGTACGGGCTCCATAAATCAACTTTCTATTAGCAAGCTTTTTTGGGATGAACGGTGATAAGTTTCACATGTATAAACTATAGATTCATATTTTCCAATTGTAGTTTTCTTTGTAATCTTCAATTAAACATGCAAAGGAACATTGCATAATCTATACTATAAGAGAGGTGTGTGTGTGTGTGTGTGTGTGTGTGTGTGTGTGTGTGTGTGTGTGTGTGTGTGTGTGTGTGTGTGTGTGTGTGTCGCCATTTTTCTCAGAGATGGCTGAACGGATCTTCGTCAAACTTTCAGGGGTTTGTGTTACGGATTCGTCACTTCCGTTGTTGTGGTTCTCATCCACTGTAAACATTTTTGGTTCCATGTACTATTATTGTTATCGTTTAAGTGAATTGGAGACAACTGTTTTCAAAAGGTAAAAAAAATTAATGTTTAAAAAGAAACCGGAAACCGGATCGGGACCAGGACGAAGAAGAAGAGGAAGGAGAAGAGGAAAAAGGAGGCGGAGCGAGTGAGGTCGAGAAGGATCTGAGCTGCTTTGAGGTCTGGAGCAAACACTGGCGAACGGGGGTCACTAGCGAACTTTGGGGTTTCCTGGGAAAGGAATTCCTGCGACAGAGTTGTTATCGCTGTGACAGATAAACCTGCATGACAGGTTTTGCAGTTGATTCCGAAGAGAATCATTGGAGTGCCGTTCCATCTCGAGAACAAAACGTTGGCCATTTTGCCTCGTGGTGGATTTTCGCATCGCACCAGGTTTTTCACCTCGCTTCAACCATTTCACCGCATCCAGACGTTACCCTGGTGTGTGTGTGTAACGTGGATTTTGAGTGTGAATTTGTGGTTCACCGATTGGGAGCCGTTGAAAGTCCATACCCGAAGGTGTGATTTCCCAGCCGCCTCTTGAGGACACTTTTGCCTGTCTTTGGCAGTGTGACTGTCAACCGAGTGGGATTCTGGTCTCGATACAACATCATTCTGACGATCACTGGAGCATGGATCGACTTTGGTTTGAAGCTGGGACAGAAACATTGGGAATGTTATTTTCGCTCACTTGGGGCACAGTGAGTTATATTGTACGAAACTGATGGTACCATCATAGGAATGATATATTGGTTGGACAATTGATTAATATTGTTATTGTACTGTTATTCTTGTGTGACCTTAATACAATACTTGTTTGTTGGTAACATTGGTGTGGTTTCACCATTGATCTTTGACATATAGAATAACACATCTTTCTGCCGTGACTCCTCTCAGGGCTCGGAGGTACACCGTGACTGGGGTTTGGGGAGGAGCACTTAACATTTTTCAGTGGGTGCCAGGGAGTGTTTTGGACCAAAAAAAATTTGGGAGTGAGGAGGGAGTGTGGAAGGAGTTTTAAAAATCGCTCTGTATTGCCGAAGCCCTTTAGATTAACGGCAGATATATACAGGTACACATGCACATAAATAAATACAAAACAATTACCAGACATTTGAACACAAATAAAACAACAATTCATGTTCAACCAGACAATTCCGGAAGGGGGCAAAGTTGGTGGTAAGTCTTCTTGTTTTTGAACGTCTTCAAACTTAGCTCAGAAACGTGATCAATGGCACATTCACCAGCATGTATTCAAGAAAATAATTTACTTCTAAGGTGACAACAGTACAGCATTTACAACATAGAGAATGTAAAAATACCAGCACAGTATTTACCACGTGGAGAATGTAAAAACACCAGTTCAGTATTTACAACATGGAGAATGTAAGAACACCATTAGCCTACAGTATTTACAACATAGAGATTGTAAAAACACCAGTGCAGTATTTACCACATGGAGAATGTAAGAATACCAGTACAAGCCTCTCCTCTTCTCACTTCTCCCCCGCCTCCCTCTCCCCTCCCGCCCCCCCCCCCAAACCCCCTCCACCCCTCCAGCCCCGGGCAGTGCCGGATACTTCAGCTAGTATTCAATAAGAGGAATGAAACAATATTAATTGAGCGATCTCCTCTGGAACCAGACACACAAACAGCTCGCACATTTTAATCAAAAGAGTTTTCAAAAACTCCGTGCGAAACCAACATGTTGGACAAGCATTCCTTGGACTCTTGGTGTTTGATAGTCCGTATGAAAACAAAAAACAGTGAATGTCCGTTATTTGTAAAAGTTGGTATAAACTATAATCAGGTATTATGTCAAACCGTGATCAACAACTTTTAATATGTGCTGTGCTTGGCAACATTGTATGAATCAAAATGTTTGTATGACATGGTTTATGTGTAACCAATGACAATATGGATTGTAAATTAAATATAAAATTATCCAACTTCACGATATCTTTATGATAAACAATCACATATCATGTCATAATAATGCAAACCAAGGAAGGGAAAATGTACGTACATGGGAGAAGAAACGTCAAAGCAAGAAGACCCAGAGGATTGTTGAAGTTTGCCATGAGAAGATCTTGAACATGAAATTTAAATTTCAACATGAACATAAATCGAGTCTCTTTCGTCGGTTCAGATTAATTCGAAGACTTCGATCTCCAAATGAGCCTGGCAATCCAACGGCTGTCCTGTTTGAGCAGACGAAAGGAAGAACAACACAGTTGCCGAATCAAGTCTGTAATGTAATATGTTCCATGATTGCTCAACCAGTTGCTTTGGCCCAACCAGGAAGTTTAGAGGAAGTATATAGCTGGACGACTTCAGTTCTGTTTTTGTGTAATGTCGTGCTTTGTATGCAGCCTGCGGTTGTTTGGCTGCATCATTTTCTGGAGGCTCAGCTGTGTCGCTACATCACGGATGCAATGCCCCCTGTTCCCAGAAAGCTGGTACGTACTCATTTTGTCGACCTCGGAAGGATGGTAGGCTAAGTCAACCCACCTGGTGTTAATTCAATGGCTCGACAGGGGCTAGAGCTCAGGACCTTAATATTCCAAGCCAGCCACCTTAACCATTGAACCACCACCAGGCTTTTGTGTAATACATTTTTCATATACTGTATATACACTACAGCTTGTGATCCTCGATGGGACCCCTTTTTGTCTTTGCTGTCACTGATGACTCTCCAAGAAGCGATGAAACCGGTCCGGCAGCTAAGGGGGTATGTATCATTGGTATTCTCTTGTGTGTAAATGTCGTTACAGTTGTGGAGGGACTCTGGGAAGAGTTTGAAACAGCAAAGGGCTGACCTTGTGTAGCCTTTCATGGTTGCAGTTATGCAGCTTTCTTCGGCTGGAAGTGCATAGAAGGAGTCAATTTATTTATATTATATATAAATTTAACCGATGAAGCCGATTTTTCTATTTTCTATTTCGATTTCATTCAGCCGATGAAGATCAGCCGAGACGAATGGTTTAAACAGATTTTAACTAATGAGGCGACCGGCCGAAGATGAGGGTTGCTCTTGGTTAGTGCGGGAATGAAGGAATGCGAGATGTTTCGCTGAACGGAACACACAGGTTTATTCTGAAACCACAAACAAGTAAACACGACAGCAAAATGCACCACAATAACAATTTAATAAAAAGAAATCAAAGACGAAATAAAAGTCGTGGTAAAAACTAATTCCCGACTTTAAGGATCCTCCACGCACTGTCTCAACCACACACACAGGGGAAAATAAAATGTCCTTTTTAGTGCCGGCACTTAGCTCTGCGTCCCAAATGGGTCCTTCTGCTAGGTTGGCAGCTGGGGACGAGGCTCAGACTTCAATGTCCCTTTGGCAGGAACCTGGCACAAGATGGCTGCAGCGACGCGCTCGACGGCACCACAAACGTGAGGTGAAAGTCAAGAGGTTGTCTTTTAGGCTCCTCCACCGCTTAGGGATGTTCAGCATGGCCTCCAGCCCACCAAAGAAAAGAGCTGCTGTTGATCTGCTCTCTCTGCTCGCTCTCCTCCAAAGCGCACAAACTCCACGACCCAACTGAACCAAAATGGCGAGCATTTTGTACCTTCAGCTCTGCACTCTCTCTGCTCTCGAAGCTTCCCGCTGACGTCACCCCCAGCCCTCGTTGCTCCGGGCATGTGGCCTGCAGGATCTTCACTCCGCCCCCTCATTCCCTGCCTCTCGTGGACAGGGCCTTTCCCTTATGAGGTCCATTGAGGGTGAGGCTGAGTCCGGGAACCTGCCTGGTTTTTTGTTGGTGTGGTTGCTGTTGTTTAAAGGAGTTTCAAAACGTAAGGGAAAGGTTACAGAGGGAAAGCACGCACTGGGGAAAACTATCCTTAATCCCTACCACTAATTAGCACTGCTTGACCACCCCCCCTCCCTGCCCCCACAACTCCCCTGTGAAGAACATGTAAACAACCTTGTTACAGTTTCCCTACTTATTACATCCAGGTTTCTTCTACACGTCACATGGCCCATGCTATAAATTATACAATGCTACCTTTCCTTTGGGATCTTTTTACCTATCCCCACAAACGTAGAAATATATATGCTTTTATACACACACACACACACACACACACACACACACACACACACACACACACACACACACATATATATATATATATATATATATATATATATGTATATATATATATATATATATATATATATATATATGTGTGTGTGTGTGTGTGCTCAAAAACAAACAGACAGACAGGCAGACAGATGGGTGAAAACATAACTTCCATCCACCTTTGGTGGCAGAGGTTAAAAGTTGCTAAAGCGGCTCCCCTTACCTACAGACTTATCAGCTAACTTCCAATCATCAGCAAGCCAAATCCATCATCACAATTCATCCGAAATCCTTCCTTTTCTTTTCTCCAATAACCTCATCAGAGCACCAATTTGGTTTCAGACAAGGTCACTCCACCTCAGACATACTGCTTATACTCACCCAACAATGGATGGAGGCCTTCAATGTCAGACGTGAGATCAAGGCTGTTTCTCTGGCCATGTCTCCTCAAACTGTCCGCCTATGGCATCTATGGCCAGCTCCACACATGGCTTGCTGACTTCCTCTACTCTCGTAGTCAACATGTGGATTTCAACGGAATCTTTTCATCTTCTCTCAAGGATGGAGTATCCCAAGGCAGTGTTCTGGGTCCAGTCCTTTCCCTGATCTTCATTAATGATCTCTCCGACTCTCTGGAAAATCCCCTTTATCTGCATACTGATGACTCTAACCTCTGCCGTGACATACCTACTCCTTCAGACAGACAGGCTGCAGCCTCTTACATCTCTTCAGACCTTAAAAAAAATCACTAGCTGGTCAAACACTTAGAACATCTCTTTCAATCCTGACACATCTCACACTCTCACTATCTTTCTCTGATATGACTATGATTAACCCTCCAATATACTTTCTCAACAATCCTCTTGAGGAAGTTCAGTCATTCAAACTCCTCGGTCTCACTATCAGCCATGATCTTTTTTGGGCAAACCACATATCTAAGTTGGCCTCCAAAGCCAGCCGCCAACTGGGCATCCTCCACCGTAGCATCATTAATTGGCACACCTAAACTCCTAATGACCTACAAGGCCTTCATCCGCAGCTTGATGGAGTACTGTTCACCCCTCTGGGCTGACTCCTCTGCCTCACATATTGCTCAGCTTGATGCCGTGGAAACCAAGGCCTTCAAGATTATTGGAATCTCCCACGGTGAAGTTGAGTTTATGAGCCTATCACCGCACCATCACAGTCAGGTCGGTCGTCTATCTGTCTTATACCGCTTCCTTTCTGATCTTGCACTCTATGCCCTTTCTGTGCTTTGTAGGTATCTACTCCCCCCCCCCCCCCCCCCCGCTCTCCCGCGTCTCTGCTGGGATCACAAAGTCCACTATCAACCCCGTTGGAGTGAAACTACGTATATCGAGGATCACTGCTCAGCTCCACTCATTCATTCCTCCTTTTGCCCACCTGTGGAACCAACTTCCACATCCTCTTCAATCTCATTCTTCCTGCCAGGTCTTCAACACAGCTGTTCACCACCATCTCAGATCATCCCCAATCCAAATCCATGATATTTTCTAACCTTGTTAACCCATCCCAATCCCCCCTCCTTCCAAATTTCCAGCTTTCCCTCCTGAGAGTTTCCTTCTGTATTTATCTTGTCCACTGCATGCAACCTCTCCTGTCCCCCATTCCTCACCACACCCTTTGTTTGTCCAAGTCTGCCTCTTTCTTTGCCTTCAACTCTTCTGTTGATGGTTCGCTGGTCTCTGCTGTTCCTTTTGTCCTGTTGTGTCCTGATCCGTTCAGTGTACTAGCTCTTTCACGAGCCTCGACCATGCATACAAAAAAGGACATTAACAAGCAACTAACTAATCAAAGAGCAGTAAAGATCTGTACGTGGAAGCCTGGCCTCAGGAACGATGGGACATCAAAACAGGACATCCGAGGGGAGGGAGGGGTGTTATTATCGCGCCAATGGAGTTTTGTCTGGAAGGTTTTGCATTTTATCTGGTCTGATCGCTGTCTCTTCCACTGAAAAACGTCCGCACTTATTCGGTCAGTGCACTTTTTTTTTTTTGCACCAAAATTCCCAATTTCATGTGGGTGGGTGATCTGCTCCTCCTGTATAAGAGAGCCGTTGATCTGTCTGTGTGTGTGTGTGTGTGTGTGTGTGTGTGTGTGTGTGTGTGTGTGTGTGTGTGTGTGTGTGTGTGTGTCGCCATTTTTCTCAGAGATGGCTGAATGGATCTTCGTCAAACTTTCAGTGAGTGCCTGGGAGTGTTTTAGGCAAAATAATAATAATAATAAAAATTTGAAAAAAAAAGTTAGCTTTTTTGGATTTTTAAAAAATCGCTCTATAGTACCTAAACCTTTTTGATTAATGACAGTTATATACAAGCACACATTCGCATAACTAAATACATAACAATTCGCAAACATTTGAACACAAATAAATCAAACAATTCCAGAAGTGTACGAAGTTGGTGGTAGGGCTTCTTCTTCTTCCTAATCCGCATCACACTTAACTCAGAAACGTGATTAACGGCACATTCAGCAGCAGATATTCAACAAAAAGGTGAAATGATGATTTGACATTTGTGGTGGATCCTGATTTGGATGTAATTGCTTTTCCATTATATTTGCCCTCATTTCAAATACGTTAATTTTTCTTTTTCGCTTGAGCAACGCCGGGTACTCCAGCTATAAACACGTATATACTTTACTCGGTGTACAAATAAAAATACAACTTTGGCTGCAGGGTAACTTAGGCTATGTGGCCACGGCCTCATCCGGGGGTGTCGGGGACCGGGATAGGGACGTAAATTCTCTATGTATATGTGTACCGTGTAGCGCCACTTGGTGTTGGTGGCAGAGGGTATTACAATTTCCTTTTTATACCTGGGCAACACTGAGGTTAAAGCACTCTTTGCACGGGTAAATTGTTTCTCCTTCTCATCCCCCCTCCCCCAAAATGGGGGGCCTGTCAAAGCCACCCCCTTCCCCAAATTTGTTTATGTAGTATATCTTTCCCCTCCCTCTCCCCTCACCTCTCGCATCCCTCCCCCTTCCACTCTCCCACTCCATTCCTCACCCCTCCGTCTCCTGCCTCCCCTCCCTCCCCCTCGGCAACGCCGGGTACTCCTGCTAGTTTCTTATAAATTTAAGTGGGTTTGCTTGTTTGATTTCTGGCTCATGATACAGGGAACCCACGTTCAAATGCAATATACCATGCGTTTGTCCAATGTCTACCAATATCCTTGTAATTCAAATGAAGGCTACAATCTTTGTTCTGCATGGGATGGATCATACTCCACTATAAGTCTTTGAATTACTCCACCAATTTTAATTTTGCTGATCCACTCAAATGTGTTTTGGCTCGTGGACTTCCGCTACAATATTTGTTTTTTCCAGGAATGGAAACTTTATCAGCATTTCAAGGCTGTAACTAATTAGTGTGTTGTCAACTGGTGTGTGAGCCTCCTTTGGACCACGCCCTCTAACACACCACTTCCCTCTTGGTTTTACTTTACTTATTGAGCAATGCACTCTTTCATAAAGGAAGTTCCATTTTGGAAAATTATCTAATACAAACCCTTAAATTATGTATTTGGTCCAGTGCATTGTTATTAATCAACCATTTCTTTGAATGTACTTTGTCTTCCTTTGTAGACATTAAAAATAGTCTTTAACCACCTTGGTCCTTGTTACATGTACAACATCCTGGCTGAGAGCATAGCAGACAAGTGAAATTCCCCTTTTGCTTGTCCCACTCCTCCTCCCCTCCTCTTGGCTCTTTTGATCATGACTTTGTGAAATTATTTGTGGTGGTCTGCAGAGAGCTGCCATGATGATAACTTGTATCGAAGTACATCAAAGTTGATTAGTCTGACCTGAAATCCCCTATTTCCCTCATAAACTGGTCCATGATTTAATTGGCTCCCAGCATCAACAGTTCCCGGAATTCCCTCACGAGTTCCTCCCATCACTCCTAAAATTGTCCTTTCATTTATCCTGACACCGATACACAGAGACATGTGCTGAGGTAATTGCAAAAAAGTGGCTTCATTCCTCCACGTGGGAGGTCAACTTCTCAGTGGCTTTTGCACGATTAAATAAATTGACCAGATAGTTCACAAGTCACGTGTGAATGGCTAGACGTTTGTAGTTATATATAGTTGTGACCAAAACGTCTTCTTCTCTAAATTTCCTTTCGACGCTTTAGCCTGCTGAGACCCATATCATTTTGAAGACACTTTAAGTCCACCAAGACCCCTAAAGATCCCAAAGACCCAGCAGACCCAAAATAACCTGATGACCCAAAGACCCTGAAGATCCAAAAGACCTCTATTATCCCAAAGACCCTTTAATCTCCTATTTCCTTGAAATCCCCTTGAGACCCTGAAATCCCCGATGAAAAACTTAGACCAGCTTGGACCCTTGACCATTTAGAGCTTTAGACCACTTGGACCTTTTTTGATTACATATAAATTACAAATAAATAATATCACCAATATTACAAATAAATTTGTACAAAAGAAATGTTTGTATAATGATTGGTGTAAATCATGACAACACAGCAACTCAAATTCAGAAAGGTCATTATCCTCAGTTAAAACAAGCCAGTGCCTCTGTAGCGATGTGTGGTGAGGCGAGTGCAAAGAGCCGATCCACGCTTGTGTTAATCATAATCATAGTTATTTGCTCAGATTCAGAAAAGTCTAGAAACGTTCATAGATTGAGCAAAGGATTAGCAGATGCAGTTTAACATAAACAAAGGTAAGGTGCTGGGGCTGGGTAAGAATTATGAAAATGTAGATTACATGATGCAAGGAGCAATTTTGGAGCGTGTCACATAGGAGAAGGATCTTGGGTTGATAATATATATGGAGGGTAGGGAGGGTAGGAGAGAGAGATCAACTAGACAGCAAATTGCCACGCAGCTATATCCAAGTAATTATGAAGAAACCTAAAAACGATACATGAACAGGGTAAAAATAAAAATGAACAATAAAGAACAAATACGAAAATTCATTGCAAACAATACAGCCTGGTGTTGGCTTAGCGGTTAGGGTGCCGGCTTGGGATCCTAGGATCCTGGGTTCGAATCCCGATTGATCGCTAAATTAACACCAGGGGGTTTGACTCAGCCTGTCATCGTTCCGAGGTCGGCAAATTGAGTACCAGCTTGCTGGGATGAATGATCCTGGTGTGTACCCAGATTTAGAATAGGTACACTGTATCCCTGCGCATTGTAAGAGGCGACTAAGGGTTGGCGTCAGGAAGGGCATCTGGCCATAAAAACATTGCCTCAAACAGGGAACCATGATTGTCATGGGGTCCGCAAGGCTAACCCCAGCTCTAGTGGGGAAAATGGCCTTAAAACGAGCATTCATTCATTCATTCATTCATTCATTCATTCATTCATACAGCAATAGCTTGTTTCCCTGCACACCAAAGAGGCTTCTCTAACTATTGCAACTAAGCCTAATCAAGAGATAAACATTTGCAATTAAAAAGCTTTCTCGAAGTTTGAAATAACCAAAAGCATTTAAATAAACAAACTGGTTTAAAAAAGGAGGAAGTAGCAATTAAATAACCAAACTGGTTTAAAAAAGGAGGAAGTAGCAAGGATGGGAAAATATGGAACTAGGGGAGAGCAAGGGGAGGGAGGGTTCATGGTGCCAAAGAGAAGATTGGCAATGGCATTGCACAGGCAGCAGATATTCAAAAACATTGTGATGTGAAGAAGAAAAGGAAGCGTAAAGATGACAAGAGTTGTAGCACAGGCGGATGATGTTTGAGGAATTTGCAGTGAATGGAGATAAGGAGCAGAATGGTGGAGGAAAGGTGGTGTCGACAATATGGATGAAAAACAAATCACAGGGTTGGAGAGGAATGTAGCACAGATGGATGACGTTAGATGAAGCTGAAGCTATTCTGTAAATGGAGTTGCAGTTAACTCCATTGCCTGAAGAATGGTTTCAGAGAAAGGAAACTACGTACGGCCCACATCCAGCACAGCCGGGCTGGACGAGACTTACAGGAAGCATCCTTCACTTGAAGACTTACAGGTGGCCACCAAAGCAATCTTGAGCCTCAAAGTTCCCAAAATAACATAAATCTTGCAAAAAGGCTCCATAGTAAAGTGGTAAATCGACATTTCCGCAGCACCGTATACACAGCCACAAACATATAAATGGAATAAGATGAGCATCTGGTGATGGCATATACGTTTCTTTTGTTCATGCAGGGTATTCAATAATCCACGCACTCTAAAGAAAACAAGACCGAAAGTCTAACAGCAGCGTAGCCGGGCTTGTTTGATACCTTACTTGATGAGGATAGTATGACCTGGGTGGGTATACCAGTTAACAGTTATAGTCTGGCAGCTAAGCTAAATATAGCATAACAATTGTGCATTTTGTGAGGAAAGCACCAAATTTGGCACACCAGTAGACTATCATATTATGAAAATATCTGGATATTGGGCCATCTCAGATTCAGAGATTTGATTTTTGCACAGTTCTGCTGCACAGATGTAACAAAGTGCAGCAGGGATGCTGTACAGGTCGATGGTGCTGCACAGCTCCACCTCCAAAATGGTCCTGGGGTGGGGGGAGAGACAAAGCACGACCAGCAAAGCGGAAAGGCCACAAAGGTACACAAAAACACAAGGTAATGCAGTGTGAGGGGTGCGGCAGAGCGAGCAGAGCAGACTCGTCTCTAGCCATCTGTACCCCCCATCGTCGGCTTACACTACCCTAGCCCTTCCTTGTATTTACAAATTCGTCCCTTTGTCTTGTCTCCCATATCCCCCTCTAATTCAAATTCGTCTCCCAATCCCTCCCAGGAAGGAAGGAATGGAACAAACACAATGTCTCATTACGTCATGATGCTCCTTACACTGAAACGGTTTACAAGCCCTGGTGTGGAGTTTCGTCCTCCTCGGTGACTGGCTGTGGTTGGTGCGAAGGGATTTCTCTTCCTAACTACACTACTGACATTTACTTTTCACCTACCCGGGGTCATACCCTGCCAATCGGCCTTCTTTAAACTATGTGGTTCTAAAAACCCAAATTCCCATTGTCCACTCTGTGGTGCCCTTGAAATTTGGGTCTCACTCCCACAAATTTTCTCCCTGTGCCCTTGCACAATTTCAGGGTTGGGTCTTGTGGCTCCACTAGCAGGTCCAACTACCTGTGCACCTCCGCCACTGAAGTCGCTACCCGAACTTACCTGCTCCTGCGACTACCTAAACTGGGGAAGGCCCCTCCTGGCTCTTTACCCCCTGATGCCCACCTTGGCATGGGGCAACCCGGGCCCTTTCTTTGGATCCTCGGGCCCCACTCAACAACTCACAACTACCCTAACTGGCTCCCAGAGCCTACCTGCGGCCTCACCTGGCTGACAAACTACCAGTGGCAGAGTGCCCCAATAACCATCATCATCATCATGTCGCCCCGCCGTTACGGCGTTGGTGTTCAATTCTTGTGAACCCGCTTGTGGCTATACAGTCCGAGTGCCGATTTGCATTGGCGTCCACAAGTTGTACAAATCCATTTAGAGTCAGCTGGAACCGGTTGCCGCTCGCGTTCCTTCCGCTTTCTGCGGGCTTCTTTGGCGGCATCTATACGACCCTTTTCTGCTGAGTCGCATCGTGTATGGATCAAGCTATGCCATTTCGGTCGATCACTGGACATAGCTTGTAAATTGTCGAGCGGGATGTCACATTCTTTCAAATGTGCACGCAGTGTATCATTGAAACGCAGTTTGGGCCGGCCCACTGATCTCTCTCCTTCGTGCAGTTCTCCCATAAAAATAAAACGTGGAATCCTGTCTCCGTCCATCCTCAACACATGGCCGACCCAACGGAGCTGTGCCTTTTGCAGGGTGCATGTGATGGATTTGATGGATTACATTTCAGCTCGCTCGAGTACTTCTGTATCCGGCACGAGATCGGACCAATGGATGTCTAGAATTTGTCGTAGGCATCGGGAGTGAAAGCCATTCAGTCTGCGAAGGTGGCGTGCATAGCAATTCCAAGATTCGGCTCCGTACAAGAGAGAGGGGATGACAACTGCTTTGTACACGGCCAATTTTGTGTTACTTTGAGCCCACGTTCTTTCCAGACTCTGCTGTGGAGTTGGGCAAACGAAACACTCGCTTTGCGGATTCTTTGGTCGATTTCCTTGTCCATGTTTGCGGTATTCGATAAGCATGTGCCCAGGTACGTGAATTATTTTGTGACTGACAATGCGTGATCCCGGATCGTAATTGCTGGTTCAAAGTACGGCTTCCCGGCGCTGGTTGATACAAAACCACGGTCTTTTGCAAACTGATAACCAGACCAAACGCCTCCATGGCCTCATCAAAATGGTCAACGATACGCTGCATTTCCTCTTGTGTGTGGGCAATCAAGGCTGTATCATCGGCAAACAGCAGGTCACGTATTACCATGGTCTTGGTCTTTGTGTAGGCTTTTAGACATCGGAGGTTGTAGAGGTTTCCATCAGCACGAGAACGGACGTGTATGCCAGGCTCCAGATCGTCCGAGGCACGCTCGATAGCTGCCGCTAGATAGACCCCAAACATGGTTGGCGCAAGCACACAGCCTTGTTTTACTCCCGTCGTAATGCTGAATACGTCCGTCTCATCCCGGGCTACCGCCACTTTGCCTCTCATTTTGTCGTGAAAACTCCGCAGCAACTTGATGAAGTGGTCTGGACATCCATAGCGAGCAAGAAGTTTCCAGAGTGCGTCTCTGTTCACCGTGTCGAAGGCCTTCGTCAGGTCGACAAAGACCATGTAAAAATCCTGGTTTTGTTCCATTGCTTTTTCCTGGATTTGCATCGCTGCGAACACCATATCAATTGTGCTCCGATTTGAACGGAAACCGGACTGTCATTCCGGAAGCGTTGCCTCACTGATATTGTCCACCAGTCAATTGAGCAGCAGTTTCGCGAAGAATTTGCCTGTTATGCTCAACAACGAGATTCCGCGGTGGTTTCCACAATCTGAGCGATCACCCTTTCCTTTGAACAAAGTGATTAATTTTGTGTCACACCATTCTTGAGGAACATCCCCGGCCTCCCAAATTTCATTAAACAACACCGACAACGCTGTAACCAGATTGTGGCCTCCATACTTCAACAGCTCGATCGGAATGAAAGACCATGAAGACCGCGGAAGTTTCATGTTTCACTTCATGTGACCATGAAGACCATGGAATCTCCCGCGATGGAGCTAACTCCAAGGCCCTCTCACTCACTCACCACAGGCAGGTTGGTGGTCTTTCCGTCTTCTACCGACTCCTCTCTGGCCTTGCCCTCCCAGCTCTCTCTGGGCTCTGTCCCGCAAATATTCCTACAGGTCGCACAAGATCTGCCTGCAACCCTCTTCTGGTTAAACTGCCAAAAACAAGACTCTCTGCTCACCTTCACTCCTTCATTCCTCTTTTCTCCCACCTCTGGAACAAACTCCCTCACTCTCTTCAATCCCACTCCACCCTCCAGGTCTTTAAAACAGCTGTTCACCACCATCTCTTATCTTCCCCCATCCAAAACCTTGATCTTTTCTACCCCCGCTAATTTCACCCCAATTCCACTTTTTTGAAATACCAACTGCTTCAACTGTCAGTAGGTAGTTCACCGTCCAGTGTCTTCATCGGGAAAGTACCGTTTCGTTTGGGTCCGTAAACCGTTTTCAGACCGGAGAAAAAGTTGTGGTACTCCTTTCGCTCTGCGTAGCCTTGGATCTCATTTGCTTTCTCAGCCCACCAAATATCTTTCAATTTACGGGTGCATTTGGTTGCATCACTACGAAGAGTTCGGAACTGCTGTCTATCAGCGCGACTGCCGGTCGACAGTGCTTTCTGGAGGTCAGTGTTTTTCGTGGCCAGGAGCTCACGTAATGATTCATTAGATTCGTCAAACCAGTTATGGCGTGTCCTCGTTTTTGATGGAATTGTGTCGGCCGCAGCCTTCAGGACAGCCTGCTTGAAACTTGACCATGACGAGTCTACCATTTGAGACATTTCCGTTGAAACTTTATCTATACACAAAGAATTAAGTTAAGCACCCCCCCCGTTTTTTTACAACCTCGCACATTACAAGTTTGTTGTCGTCAAAACAGTGTAATATACCCATGATATTGCTATATTTTCTGGAGAAGTGATATTATGGTCACATAAAAACATAACAATCATGCCGTTTTCAATATTTTATTCTGAATAATTTAAGGTGAAAATTTTTGGGAATTTTAGGCATATTTTCACCTCAATTTAAGTATGGAGCTATAGGTCCATCACGGACAGTGTGGATGACGTTTATGTTTTCTAACGTACAGTCATTGTTCTGAGAAGACCTCTAGCGATCTTTGCGTCAATAACGTGTGTAGGACCCACGTGATCGGATCACTGACTCAACCCTACGTCTCATAGACCCTGTAAGCCGTCGTATGCGTTGCTGTGGCAGGTTGTTCCATTCCCGATGTAATGCACGTTCCAATTCATCCAGATTGGCTATTGGAGGGACCATCTTCGCAATTTGTCGTCCCAACATGTCCCAAACGTGCTCGAGGGGGTTCAGGTTCAGGACAGGATTAGGGGGTGCTTAACTTAATTCTTTGTGTAGGGGTGCTTAACTTAATTCTTTGTGTATACATACTCAACGCGGAGAGATTGGCTTGTCAGAAATTGACGCACATCGATTCTCGGCTGACGCTTTTGACCAGCAGAACGATTTTGCCGAGCGATTCAAAGCCGTAACTTGCTCCTAACCAGCAGGTGATCTGTTAAATTAAACCACACGCCCAGCCATTCCACAGTCTCACGCACCCTCCAAAGCACTACGTTGCCACTACCTGCACCACAGGTGCCAATATCCATACAAAAATTTTGCCTTAGCCCTCTACCTGGCTTTAAACTACCCACCTCCGGGCGTCCGTGAATCGGTTCCATCTCCCCCCCCCCCCCCCCATTCACTCCTTCGCACCATGCATTCCACACCTTCTATTCCCCCACCAAGCATTCCACACCAAATATTCTCACACACCATTTGTCTCACACAACTTTTCCCCCTCGCACACCTTTTGTGCTTACACACCTTTTTCCTCGCAAACCTCAAACACAAATCCATTTATTTTACTCACAATTTCGTTTACTCTCAAACAATTCCTCACACACACAGCATCATCTATCTAACTGGTTTTCCCCTAAAACTCGTGCTTCCCCGTCGTCCCGTTACACTAAGCACTCCCTCGTCATCATCAACCATATAATCTCTCTATGTCCCCACTATAGGTAGAGATGTCACTACTTAAATCTAGTTCCCTACCATTATCCTAGCCCTCCCTCGGCTAGCTTCGGTGCCCCATGGAGGTAACCATCGCTGGCACCCCCATGTGCCTATCACTGCCATCCCCCTAAACTAATGCTCATGGGCCCTGGCGTGTGAGGAATGGTAACACTACCATTCCTCCACGTAGGGTACACTCCTCTCATCCGTTCACTACACTCGAGCCTCACCAAGTGGATGTACATTGTCATGGCTCGGCCTCGATGGGCCAAGCGATCCATGTGGGTGGTTAGTCTCCTTTATGGGGTGTCCATCCGGCATTTTCGATCCAAAGGGGGAGGCCAAGGTTCAGGGCTCCATCCCTGCGTGAAGCCTTGCGGTCCCACGCACGATGGCCCAACCAGCCACCGGCGGAGCACCGCACCTGCAAGGGTGCGCAGCTCCGAAATCTCCTACCTCCCCTTGAATCTCACCGATTGCCTTTTCCGCCACGGCTTGGCACCAACCATGCAGTGTGGAGGCCGGCACGGGTCGTGCACGGCGGTCCTTGTGAAACTGCCGCGGCACCGATCCCAGCCGGTCCCTGCTGCACACCACTCACCGAGGGCTCGCGTACGCTACCCGTCCCCCTACGCGCTACTCCTCCGGTCTGTGTCGATGCTTGAGCCGCATCCTCACTGCTCGTGATGCACCCGGCACTCACACACGCAGGCGCTCCGCACCTCCCATACACTTCGTTACTGCACCACTCTTGTGCACACCCTTCTCTTCCACACTCAGGTGCACACCACCCAGGCACACTCGTACCTTCCACATTCTCTGGTGTGCATTCTCCCTCACACACCGTACTCACACCTGCACACCTAGGTGCACTCATGCCCCTCACACACTTCAGTGCGCACTCTTCTTTGACACACTCTTCTACCGCACAACCAGGCGCACACGCGCCTTCCACACACTTCATTATCGCACACCCTGGTGCACACTCTTCCGTTACACACTCTGTAACACCCCTGGGTGTGCACTCCTGGCACACACTCTGCAACACGCTCTGGTGTGCACTCCTGCACACTCTCTGTAACATGCTCGGGTGTGCACTCCTGCACACACTCTAACACACTCTCCTGTTACACACTCTTCCCACACACAGTCTGTAACACCCAAGGGTGTGCACTCTCCTGTTACACACCCAATCATCGCACACCCTGTCGCACACTTTTCTCTCACATGCTTCGGCGCACACTTTTCTCTCACACGCGCACCAGTCGCCCTCGTACACCGCACAATGGACCTTCCATGACCGCCCGGGTTTCGTCTCTTTCCCAAGCGCGCCAAAAACCCATTCGCGCCAAACACATTCGCACCATTATTTCTACTCACCTTGGGGACCTCCTTTTCCACCAGCACGTGCAAACGTTTTATTTCGTTAGCAAGCACGGCATCACGGTGTGAATACGAACTTTGCACGGATTCTATTTCTACCTCCCGCAATTTATCTCCTATTTCTTCTGTCTCTTCAATTTCAATTATTTCTTTTTCTACCTCGACCGTCGGCGCCCCCGCAATTTTCTTTTGCAATTCGCCGATCGTCGGTTCTTCTACACCCTGCGTCGCGATTTCCATACCCCCGGTCAATTTGGCTGTGCTCTGCCCAAGCTCGCTCCCCACGCGTTACTCACACCGCATCACCTCGTCACATACCATGGCGACCTCCCCGCTCAACCCGCGCCTAATGTCCTCCCCTGCCTTCTTCATATCCCTAATCATTTGATCAAATGTTTAGAATTCCCCTTTCCCCTCTGCACTGTATTTTCCCCCTTCCCCACACCACCCTCCTCACCCCGCCACTCCCTGACACCACCCTCCCCCCACCACATACTCTGAATTCCCAGGGTGTAGAACGGGTATCTCATCTATTTATATCAAAACGGGCAAACATGTGTTATCATCAATATAAATACTTCTACAAGCGAGGCCTCAAAATTCTACGAATCTCTGAAATTCGACAATATCATCAAGGTGTATAATCCCTCAAAAACTTCAGATTCCCCCCAAACTTATTTTAGTACAAGTGTAACAGCCTCAGGTGCATCCATTAGTACAATCACGTGTGACATAGATCAATCACGCAGGAAACCCGTCATTTTGCCTGCACGTCCGTGTCCGTGCGTGTGATCACTTATTACGTTTGCCTGCAGAACGCACAGAACAATGTGATTTCATTTTTAAACATCCGTTTTTCACCAGATTTGATTTGATTTCATGTGGAGCACCTCGAGGTACATCTAAAATGTAAATACAAGTTGAACAGATCCCACAAATATTAAGTAGTCTCCAAAGAGGACAATCGAATTATTCACAAATTTCACATTTCAACGTGGCACAAAAACAGCAACCACAAATATTTATCTTTAAGTACAAATCTAAATATCTATAAAGCTCAGTTGACTTTTTGTTCCACCAAATAACAGCGAAACGGAGTTGAGTAAAAGGGTGAAAATTCTACAGATGCTGTGATAAACAAGCATTCTGAGTATTGCGCTGCAATACATGTCCCATACCGGTCGTCTGTCGTCCGGAAAACTGTTGGGGAAATTACCAAGGGTTATTTACCCACAGGTTCTGAATCGTTCCCAATCACTAATTACCTCAGGACGGGCTTACCTGTGATTCGCACTCGGGACTTCGATTTATACACCTTGCAGACAGGTCAGCAGAAGCACGAGAAAATACGTTGTTGATAAAGAACCTTTCGAGTCGCTAAATATCAGTAATTTATTATATTTTCCGGTTCACGATCAATGATCGATGTGGATATATATTGTTGTGGATCTGCCGCCGGCCTTCTCCCACGATTGGAGAACCGCGGCCGCCAGGGGGCGTTTCTCCTACCTCTCCGACCCCCCCTCGAACCGTGCCGATCGCCTTTCCCGCCAAGGCGCGGCACCGACCATACAGGGTGGGGCCCGGCACGAATCGTGCACGCCGCCGCGGCAACGATCCCTGCCGAATCCCCGCTGCACACAAAGCACCCCACGCACCGAGGGCTCGCGTCGGCTATCTGTCGCACTATGCGCTAACCCCCGGTCTGGGTCGATGCCCGAGTCGCATTCTCACCAAACGCGACCCGCTCCATACGCACACAACGCGGCGCTCCAGCGCCTCTCATACACCCCATGCATTCCGTTACCGCACGCTCTCGTGCATTCTCTTCTCCTACACACTCAGGTGCACACCACTCAGGCGCAATCACACCGTTCGCACACTCCATTATCACACACTCCTCTGTTACACACTTCGTAACACACTTGGCCATCGCACACTCTCACGTACAACCTTTTGTTACACTCTCGGTAACAACGACGGGTGTGCCCTCTTCTGGTACACACACAATCAGTGCACACTTACCCACAGGTGTGCACTCTTCTGGTACACACCCAATCACGCGCTCTGGTGTGCACTCCTGCACACTCCCGACAACACGCTCTGGTGTGCATTCGCTCTCACTCTTGACCATCGCACACTCTGTATCACACTCGGTTTCACACTCTTCCCACATACACTCCGTTATACAATCGCGCTTCAGTGCCGTTCGCACACGCGCGCCATTCACCCTCACACATCACACCACGGACCTTCCACGAGCGCCCGGGTTACGTCGCGATCCCAAGCGCGCCAAAAATATTTTCGCGCCAAACATGCTCGTGCCATACACGCTCCTACTCACCTTCGGGCTCTTCTTCTCCGGCTTTCCCACCAACACCTGTAAACTCTCATTGGGGTTAGGCAACACGACATCACGATGCAAATCCAGACTTTGAGTGCATTCCATCTCAATCTCCGATTTAATTTCTGATTCTGCCATCTCTTCGTCCCCAATTTCCACTATTTCTTTTATTTCAATTATTTCTTGCCCAACGACTGCCGGTGCACATAAAATTTTATTTCCTAATTCGGCGGCCGTCGGCTTTCCCATACCCCGAGTCGCGATTTCTACCCCGGTCACACTCGTGTGGCTCACCAGCAGGTCTGCTCACCTGCACACCTCCGCCCCTGTAGTTGCCACCCGAGCTTACCTAGCTCCTCACCCTAACCTGGGGAAGGCCCTCTGGCTCCCTTACCCCACTAATGCCCTCTCCGGCATCAGGCTACCTGGGTCCTCTTTCGGGATCCACGGGCCCCACTGAACTCTACTACCTGGCTCCCAGAGCCTACCTGCGGCCTCACCTGGCCGACAGACTACCAGTGGCGGAGTGCCCATTTAACCATTCTCATTAACAGGCCACACACCCAGCCATTTCACTTTACTCATGCACCAAACCAAGCAATACCTTGCTAATTTCAGCACCACAGATGTCAATATCCAACCAAATTTACCTACTCCCTCTGCCTACTTTTAAACTACCCTCCCCGAGTATTCGTGAAGGGGTCCATCCTTCCCACATCCACTCCTTCGCACCATACACTCCACTCGACGTATTCCACACTACTCACTCCACACCATTCATTCCACACACCTGTACTTCACTTGCACATCATGCAGGTCAATCACTCAACACACACACACATCCCTCTCGAGCATTGCCTCATTTCATCAGCCTCACCACAAAGATTCTCATGAACAGAGCATCATCTGGCTATCTGTCTCCCTTCTAATTCTTGTGCTTTCCCTGTCATCCCTTATACTACGCACATCCCACGTCATTATCAACCAACTACTCTACCCTACGTCCCCACTACAGGTACAATGTCACGACTTAAATCTCGGTTACCTATGTCATCTTTCTAGATCCCTAACCATTATCCTAACCCTCCCGGGCTAGATTGTACTGCCACCCCATAAATCTCTTGCTCCTCTGCCCAAAGGATGTGAGGGATGGCCGAGCCACCATCCCTCTACATCAGGCATCTCCAACTATCACCCCCCAGTCTTCACGCACTATGAGCCCCCGTCATGTGAGGTACTGGGTCCTGCCTCGGCATCTAAAGCCGAGGCGATCCATGAGGGCGCCTGCTCGCCGGTGTAGGGTCTTAACCGGCCGGTGTGGACGATCTGAGGGAGGGCTCGTGGCCCCATTTTGATCTTAACGACCACGTCACAGACTTGCAACAGAACGACCCCCGGGCCTTGCCAGGGAGATGTGAGTTTGGGGCACCTACGCTTCCGCCTCCGGGGATTGAAGAACCAATTCTTCATCCCCGGAGCGTACTGACTCCCCTGGCTCCGGTGGTCATACCTGCGCTTCATCCTGGCCCCCGCCAGCTAGAGCTGGCGGCGGGCGAAGGCATGGACCCTCTCCATGCCTTCCTCTCGGTGACGTGCATCGCCCTCCCTCGGCAGGATATCCGTGGTGTCTGGCACGGGACCGCATAGCAAGTCGGCGGGAGCCCGCAACTCCCGCCCATACATAAGCAACACCGGACTACATGCGGTGGCCCCGTGCTGGCTCGTTCGGTAGGCCATTAACAAATACGGGAGATGTTCGTCCCAGTCATCCTGACGGGTGGTGGTGGTGAACAATGCCAGTTGTTGGATCAATGTTCGATTGAACCGTTCCACCATCCCGTCAGATTGTGGCCGCAAGGGTGTTGTCCTTGTCTTCCTCATTGACAGGAGTCTGCACACATCTTTTAGCAATTGACTTTCAAAATTTCCATCCTGGTCGGTGTGCAGCTCCTGTGGAATCCCATGCCGACATACAAATCCTTCCACGAAGGCCTGTGCTATCACCCCGGCTTCTTGGTTGGGGAGGGCAAAGGCCTCCGGCCACTTGGTGAAATAGTCCATTACAACGAGGATGTACTTATTACCTTGGCGGGTGCGGGGTAGTGGTCCTAGAATATCCAAAGCCATCCACTCAAGGGGGGCCCCCACCTGGTGTAATTGAAGGGGGGCCCTCATCCTAAGTGCTGGTCCCTTTTTAGCAGTACAGGCGTCGCATCTCCGACACCAGTCCTGTATATCGCGCCCCATATTTACCCAATAGAACCTCCGGTGGACCAGAGATGTTGTCTTTGTCCTGCCCAAATGGCCGCCGGAGCGGGTACCATGCACCTGCTGTAATATTGTGTTCTTAAATTTATCAGGGACTATCACCAGCCAGGAGGTTCTCTCAGAGGGAACCTCCACACACTTGCGATATAAGATGTTGTCTTTCAATTCCAGTGTTTGCCACTGAGCCCAATATGCCTTTGTTGGCGCCCCGAGGGGTGTGACCAATTCCCCATTGGGTCTTTGCCCCAATCGAACCCATTCGTACACTGGTCCCAGTACGGGATCCTCTCGCTGGGCCGTGCTCCAAGCCAATGTGCCAAATTCTTCATCTGCGGTTAGTGGCAAAATTTGCCCTTCACCCGGGTTGCACGGACTATGAGGGTAGGGGTGGAGTCTGCCAATTGTTCCCTCTCCTCGTGTCTCGCACAAAATTTACAGTTTTCCCCCAAACAAGGACGCCGAGAGAGTGGATCGGCATTCCCATGGGCCTTCCCGGCCCTATGGGTCACACTAAAATCGTACTGCTGCAACTTTTCCAACCACCTTGCAATTTGGCCCTCCGCTTCCTTGAACTGAAGGAGCCATTGCAAGGAGGAATGGTCAGTTCGAACCAGAAATTTCCGCCCGTACAAGTACGGGTGGAAATGGCTCATGGCAGCCAGCATAGCCAATAGCTCTTTGCGAGTGACGCAATAATTTCGCTCGGGCCTACTCATGGCCCGACTGTAATACGCGATCACTCTCTCCACGCCCTCCTGTGTCTGAGACAAAACTGCACCCAATCCTTCCTGGCTTGCATCCGTGTCCAGGGTAAATCTCCCATAACTAGTGGGGTAAGCTAGAACGGGTGCGGATGTCAAACACCCCTTCAATGCGAGGAAGGCCTCTTGGGACTCTCTTGTCCAATTAAATCTCGTCCCCTTCTCCGTAATCCGGTGAATTGGACGGGCCAACTCTGCAAATTTTGCCACAAATCGCCGGTAGTAGGAGCAGATTCACAAAAATCCCCGCACCTCCTTGATGGTACGTGGTGCGGGTCACTCCTCTACCGCTGTAATTTTGCCTGGGTCTGTTTTTACCCCCTCGCGACCGATAACGTGACCTAGATAGGCCACCTCTCTTGCAAACAAAGTGCATTTACTTTGACTAAATTTCAGCCCTGCCTGTCTGAGGCACCCAAACACCTGGTCCAAATTAGCTATGGCTTGGGGGAATGTTTTAGCATGCACCAGGATGTCATCCAGGTACACCAGGCATGACTGCCATGGCATGCCGCCCAGTACATGCTCCATCAATCGTTCAAAGGTGGCGGGGGCGTAACACAAACCAAACGGCATCACAGTGAACTGATACAGCCCCTTACCTGTGAAAAATGCCGTTTTCTCCTTCCCTGCCCTATCCATCTCCACCTGCCAAAACCCACTCTTGAGGTCCAAAGTTGAGAACCAATTTGAGCCCGCAATGGCATCGAGGGTGTCATCAATTCTTGGCAGGGGATATGAGTCTTTGAGCGTCACGTTGTTCAGCTGGCGATAGTCCACGCAGAAACGTGTGGTCCCATCTTTCTTTTTGACCAGCACAACAGGTGACATCCAAGGACTTCCCGAGGGCTCGATGATACCTGCATCGTGCATTTTTTCTACCTGCTCGTCAGCTTCCTCCCGCTTGCTCCGAAGGGAGCTGTCGGGCGGGCTGACGAATAGGCCGGGCGTCACCGGTGTGGATCTGCTGTTTCACCAGGCCAGTACGTCCAATATCCTCGGTGGACAAGGAGAAGAGGTCCAAATGGGACCCAACCAGTTTGTGTAAGGCCTCCCTCTAGGTACCTCCCAATTCTACACTACTCCGATTTACCATCTCCCAAATGGGCTCGGGCCAATTCCTAATACTTTTTGAAGGCTCCCTCTGGGGTCGGCTCGGCTGGACGTTCTCGTCCCTCACTGGCATGACTTCATTAACTGGGGTGCAGCCGGCTATCTTCGTGCCCCTTACTAATCGTTCTGCACTAATGTTAATTACTCGGACGGCCACCACCGGCCCGTCCGTTTTTACGAGGGTGCGGCCCACGATTAAACCCGGGATGGACTGCGCTGCCACCGGATCGACTAGGCCGCAGGACTCCTGCCATGTTGGGCGAGCTAACCATCGGGCCGGCACTATGGCCTCGGCCCTTGGAGGGATGGTCACAGCCTCAGAAGCCTCCAGCTCTGTCCTCTCGGCCGTGCTCACCCCCTCCGATGGTAGCTCTTCGACTCCCACTTGCAGGGTCCCCCGGCACAAATCGATTTTACAACCGCTGGCAGTCAACAAATCCAACCCTATTAAGCACAGGTCGCACACCTCCGCCACCCAAACTACTATCTCCCTCTTTACCGACCCTAACTTGAGGGTTACAAAACCACACCCTATGATTGGGGCCATTACACCGTTAGCCAACTGCAAACTATAATTTTCCAGATGCTGATTTTATCCCAGCCGTCTGCACTCGAATTGAGGATCACAGGGCTGATGATCGTGGCACTTGCTCCTGTGTCCACTATGGCGTCTACCCCCACGCCGGCAATTTTGCACCGAATTGTCAAACTACCAGTACCAATTTGGCCACAATGAATGACCTGTCGCGTCAATGAGGGCGCTTCACCATCCCCTACTACCGAACACGGCCCTGTATGTTCGGCACCTTCTAGTTTCCTGGGCCCTGGCGGGGGGGGGGGGGGTGTCTGGAGTCGGCTAATCCGACCCGTTCAAGGTGGAGTTGATGGTCCCGGCTGTCGGAGTCCGTCCGGCAGGGAGCTCGACATTCTCACGCACGGTGACCCAGCCGGCCACAATTAAAGCACCTCACCTGGTAAGGTGCTTGCCTCCGAAATTCCAAATTCCCCCCCCCCCTAAAAGGCCGAATTGGGGCATTTGTCTGTGGCCTACCGGGGGCCACCTCCGGAGCCACCTGCCATGGTCCAGATCCCGCCAGGCGCTGGTCCACCAGCCTTCGGACCATGCTCTCCAAATCAGGGCACCTTTCGGCGGGGGGCCGCCACCCATCACGGGCCCTACCTGGCGCACCACCACTGCGTGGCGCTCGCTTCCCCGGGCCAGGGGCCTCGCTGCTTCCCAACGGGCCACAGCGTCGGCCGCCTGGCTCAAAGTCCGCGGGCGCCACATGGCGAGTTGTTGCCGAAGCCGGGACCTGGATGAAATGGTCCAGCGCCAGGCTTTCCTTGGCGGCGGCCGCCATGTAGGCGTGTGCAATCCCTACCGCATGGCGAATGTCATGGGCAAGCTCCCCGATGGACTCCTGGGGCTTTTGCTTTCGCACCGTGAGCTGAGCTATAACAAGCTCGCTCTGCTGTTCAATTCCAAATCTATTAATTAAGGCCGCACGGAGGGCTGGCAGGGAGAGAGCACCCGGTGGTAAAGCTGTCAGCACCTCTGCCGCCGTGCCGCACATTGCCCCCACAAGGTGTAGTCCACCTACATCCAAATTCCAACCGTTCCCCCTGCACACATGGTCGAATTGCGCCAGGTACGCCCTCAGATCACTCTTGCCGTCATACGACGCGAGTGGAACCTTATGGCTGCCCGAAGGCCGGACCCCGTGCGTCGCTCCTTGCGGAGTTAGCGCGGGGCCGAACCATTCGGGCCCCCACAGTACAGTATTCCCGGGGGGCTCGCGTGCATCCCCCGTCCCTCTAAAGACTACCCCTGTCGGTGTCGATGCTTGGGTCGCCTCGTCGCAACCCGCTACCCACTCCATTCTTGCACACCCCGGTTCACCAACACCTCTCACACTCCCCATGGTCAGACATCCCTGCGCACACTATCTTTCCACACACTCCGGACCAGTCGCACACCTTACCATTGGCCTCTCACGAACGCCCGGGTCTACACCAACCCCCAAGCTCGCTGAACCTCGGCTCACACCAGATACATTTCCGATCATATCGCCACTCACCTCGGCGCTTCTTCCTCTTCGCTCCTCCTCTGCCACCTGCAAACTCTTTATTTGGTTAGCAAGTACGTCATCACGATGTGAGCACAGACCTTGTACCAATTCTATCACCTCCTCCTTTATTTCATTCTTAGTCTCCTTGCGTCTCTTTTTAATTTCACTCACCCCTTCTTCTACCTCCTCCAACTTTTGTTTCACCTCCTCTATTTCCCGGTGCGCCCCCACAATTTATTCTTCTAAGGCCACCTAAGTCGTCTCTGTATGCTTCCGAACTTCTCGTTCTCTCACCCCCAACCTCTCTCCCACTTCATCCAACCTCTTTGTCAGCCCCTCGTGTACCATCTGACATTCTTTCTTCGTCGCCATAAGTTTTCTTAATTTCCCTTTGTGCTGCTTTCAGCCCCCCTATCACGTCCGTGTTCTTACTTACTTGCTCCCCTAACTCATTTTGTCCCACTGTCAGCTGCTCTACTCCTCGTGTCAACTCCTCTATACCCCCCTGTAACCTAGCCGTACTCTTTCTCACCTCCTTCTCCACACGCTCCTCACCCCGCTTTACTTCGTTGCGTACCCCTCCGACCTCTTCTCTCAGCCCGCACCTTATATCCTCCCCCATCTCTCCCATTTCCTTCTTAGATGCCGCCCTCATTTGCTCCAATTCGTTCTTTTGGGCGTCCAATTTGCTTTCCAGCCCGTTTTTGACCTCTTCTATCCGATCCTCCATTTGTTTTATTTCCCGGGCGGATTGAGCCCCCATTTCCCTCAATCGGCCCCCCATCTTGTCTTCTAACCCCGTTATCCCATACTTCACTCCTTCCATTTGGTTCTCCTGGGCGGCCATTCTGTTTTCAAATCCCGTCAACCCGTCCTTCATTTCCTTCATCTGGCCACCCACGTCCTCCAATTGAACCCCCAATATGTTCTCTAATCACCCCAATTTATTTTCTAACCCCCCAATTTGACTTCCCAATTGCCCCCCTATTCTATTTTCCATTCCCTCACTATCGGCCCTCATGTCTCCCATCTCTTTCCTAAATCCCCCAATTTTTCTATCTAATCCCCCAATTTGGCTTCCCAATTCATTTCTCATTCCCTCAATTTGGTTTCCCAACCCCATTTGTATGGCTGCCTGCTGCTGCGCAATGAGGGCCTGCATATCCATCCCTCCCACTTGCGCAGCCGGCGCGGCCCTCATTGCCATATGCGAGGTGCCGCCATTTTGTGTGCCTGCAACCCCCACTACCGCACCTTCTTTAATTTCCTCCTCCATCTCTCCCACCTCTTCCCTGGGGTCCTGGGTTGATTCTAACCCTTCCTCTACCTCCTCATTTACCCCCACCGGCATCCGATCGCCTTGGTTATCCATGGCACGATTCAAATTTAGATGTTAAATAAAATTTCGGCCGCTCGTAATTTCGACCAAATATTTGTCCAAAAATATAAAAATTTGGTTCGAGTCCAAATCCCACTCCCCAACACCAGTTGTTACGGATCTCGGACGTCGGCGCTCCCCTTATCAAGGGGGGGGGGGATTCATCCCCTTGTCTTTTTATCTGGTCGACCGGAGTCCTTAGAAGTTATAACGTTCCTTCCGGCCGGTGGTAAGTAGGGTTGTTGGTCGAGTCTTAGTCCAATTACCTAAGTACTACCACCGGCTGTAAAGCCAGGAGATAACTGCCGCTCGAACCACGGATATGATGGAAAATGCCGAGCGGATAGCAATCCGCGATCCGAGCCGTTAACAAAGTGACGAAACCCGATTCTGAGCGGATCCTAATCGTGCCACGTTTACCCAATTAGAGTAAAGACGAATGCGATCGGACAAGAGGAAACCAGAAAATAGGAAGAACAAAGATTGATTTATTAACAATGTAGAGAGAAAGATGAAGAGGAAACGAAAGGAATATACAAGATAGGAAGAGGAAGAAGCAGCACACAGGGCAGTCTTAAAGCAGTCTTATCCTTAATACCCAGGACAACGGGCCCATCTCAGACACTCACACGGGGATTGTAGATGGTAGGGCGGAAGGTCCGGCGATGGGGTCCAGGCTCCGGTCGGCTCCGGTCGGCTCCGGTCGGCTCCAGTCCAGGCTCCGGTCCAGTGGGCGAAACCCGGCAGGCAGCTCCACGTGTAGTTGAACGCGACCGGACAATTATATAGCGGGGGGAAGCTGGTGTCCTGCGTATGTAATATGTGCACACTTGTGCCAAACGCCCTCTCTCTCCCCAATGTCCTCTTTAACAAGCGCGCCCTTCTTCTTCTCAGTCCTTCTCCAAGCCACCCTTCCAACACGTCCTCTTTAACAAACGCCGGCGCATGAGTCTCCTGAAAGGGCTTTACATTCATGCTTTTATAACGCAAGCAACGATCGCTCCGCGAGCCCAAAAAGCCACTCCTGCCAGCAATGTCCCTTCAGCCCTTGTTGGCTGGTGAGGGCTTACCGGCTCCGCCTTTGATGGCTGGATGACGTGGCCACACCTTCTTCTTGGCGTTCTGCCCCCCCCCCCTTTTTCCGGGCCTCACCGCGTGGCTTATGGCGGCGTTTGAGCAAGCTCCAGCTCAAGGCAGCGAACGCTGGAGAGCCATAGGGCAGACTGGAGGGCGCGTAATGGCGTCTCTTGGAGAGGGAGGTTGCAAACTGAACGGCATGGGGCCTACTTCTTATTTGATTGACACAATGCAGATTCAACTATTGGAAACACGGCCTTATCGAAAACACATACTAATGAAATAACTGGAATTCTAAGGTGGCCTACGTGTTGCTTGTGGACTAACTATGGGGTGCTACCTTTAACCATTTAATAATGTCATATTTACACAAGTGTGGGTTCTAAAACCGCAACAATATGTATATATATATATATATATATATATATATATATATATATATATACATATATATATATATATATATATATACATATATATATGTACACACATAGTCACGTGAAAAAGTAAGTACACCCCATGTAAAGTTTTGACTTTTTCAATATATTTCAACATACAGCTACTTGATCTTCATTTCAACAATATTGATAGATAACGGTGATATAATATAACAAATATCATGAAACATTTACATTTTGTAGTCCATTGTATAATTTAAATAGATATAAATGCAAATTTCGCATGTGGAAAAAGTAAGTACACCCTTGGCTCTAATAGGTGGTATTGCCCCCTTTTGCAGAAACAACCTCAAGTAGGCGTTTCTTATAACTGTCTACCAGTCTCTGACATCGACTGGGAGAAATTTTTTCCCACTCCTCCATGCAGAATTCTTTCAGCTATGCGATGTTTGAGGGGTTTCTTGCATGCACAGCTCATTTCAAATCCCCCCACAACATCTCGATGGGATTTAGATCCGGCTTTGACTTGGCCAGTCCAGAACACTCCATTTCTTTCTTTTCAGCCATTCCTTGGTGGATTTACTGGTATGTTTCGGGTCATTGTCATGTTGCAAGGTCCACCTTCGGTTGAGCTTCAACTTTAAGACAGATGGCCTCACATTATCCACCAGCACCCTCTGGTAAAATTAAGAATTCATACTGGATTCTATGATGGTGAGCTGCCCAGGCCCTGATGCAGCAAAGCTGCCCCAAAACATAATATTTCCAACACCATGCTTTACAGTTGGTATGAGGTTCTTGTGGTCAAATGCAAATTGATTTTGTTTTCACCAAACATGTCTTCTGGTACTGTGGCCAAATATCTTTACCTTTGACTCATCTGTCCAGAGCACATTGTTCCAGAAGTGCTGGTCTTTGCCTAGGTGTTCATTGGCAAACTTTAGTCTTGCCCTGATGTTCTTTCTGGACAGGAAAGGTTTCCTCCTGGCACACCTAACATGTCGATCAAATTTGTGCAGCCTCTTTCTAATGGTAGACTCGTGCACTTTGACATCAACAGTGGCAAGAGCTACCTGTAGGTCCCGTGATGACATTCTGTGGTTCTTCGAGACTTTTTTTTAGCATCTTGTGGTCTGATCTCGGGCTGAACTTGCTGGGGCGGCCTGACCTGAACAAGTTGGCAGTTGTTTGGAATCTTCTCCACTTGTAGATGATCTTCCGAACAGTCGAATGATTGATTTCAAATTGTTTGGAGATCTTTTTAAATCCCTTCCCAGAGTCGTAGGCATCTATAACCTTCTTTCTGAAGGCCTCAGCGAGCTCTTTTGATCTAGGCATGGTGACGCCACACACTTCAACAACAAAGAGCAAACCAAACTAAATGTCTGAGGTTTAAATAAGACGGGTTCCTCCAAGATCCTCTCTAACGATGTTCTAATCATTTGCACCTGAGCTTGTGCACCTGATTCTGATTTTAGGTATTTGAAGTAGTGCTAATTGTAGGGGAGTACTTACTTTTTCCACATGCGAAATTTGCATTTATGTTTATTTAAATTATACAATGGACTACAAAATGTAAATGTTTCATGATATTTGTTATATTATATCACCTTTATCTATCAATATTGTTGAAATGAAGATCAAATAGCTGTATGTTGAAATATGTTGAAAAAGTCCAAACTTTACATGGGGTGTACTTACTTTTTCACGTGACTGTATATATGTGCACACATTGGTCACCTCTCTTACCAAGGCCCTTCTCCCCCGATTGCTCAGTTTTGCCGGGCGGCCAGCTCTAGGAAGAGTCCTGGTTGTTCCAAACTTCTTCCATTTAAGAATTATGGAGGCCACTGTGCTCTTGGGAACCTTCAATGCAGCAGAATTTTTTTGTAGGCTTCCCCAAATCTGTGCCTCGACACAATCCTGTCACTGAGCTCTGTAGGCAGTTCCTTCGACCTCATGACTTGGTTTTTGCTCTGATATGCATTGTCAGCTGTGAGACCTTATATGGACAGGTGTGTGCCTTTCCAAATAATGTCCAATCAATTGAATTCACCACAGGTGGACTCCAATGAAGGTCTAGAAACATCTCAAAGATGATCAAGAGAAATGGGAGGCACCTGAGCTAAATTTCAAGTGTCATTGCAAAGGGTATGAATACTTATGTCAATGTGATATTTCAGTTTTTTCTTTTTAATAAATTTGCAAAACTTTCTAAAATCCTGTTTTCTCTTTGTCATTATAGGGTATTAAGTGTAGATTGAAGAGGGAAATAATGAATTTAAACGATTTCAGCATAAGGCTGCAACATAACAAAATGTGAAAAAAGTGAAGGGGTCTGAATACTTTCTGAATGCACTGTATATATATATATATATATATATATATATATATATATATATATATATATATATATATATATATATATATATATATATATATATATATATATATATATATATATATACATATATATATATATATATATATATATATATATATATATATATATATACATACATATATATATATATACACATATATATATATATATACATATATATACATATATATATATTGTAACGAATTTGAGAAGTGTAACGGATTTGAGAAGTGTAACAATTTTGAGAAAGAGTAACGAATGTGAAAAGTATGGTTTTGTTGTGTGTAACTGACCCTCGTAATGTAAAGAATGGTCGCACTCGTCCTCTTAGTTAATTCCATAAACCTAAACACAGGACACGATATATCCTTTTAAATAGTTAGTCCCTTATTCTCTGTGTAGGCTAAGGATGTGTTTCCCATTAGTTTGACTCTTCATTGCACCGAATTAAATAAGAGTAGGCCCTCCGACGCCCCATGGCAGCTTCCAAGTGCCAGGTTTGCACTTTGCTGCAATTGCCTCTTTAGGCACTTTGCTGCATTTCCATCTGCCGTCCACTTTGCTGCATTTGACTCCATTACTCACGAGGTAACGCCGAAGAAGAAAGGCGGGTCTCCACCTCGTCATAGAGGGGAGGAGTAAGGCGGCCCCGCTCATCCAACCCAGAACGAGGGGTTTGGCTTGAGAGGGCGGAGAGAGAACGTTTGGGGAAGGTTCGAAAAGGTTGAAGGGCGGGGCCTATATAACCCGCCGCGGGACGCTCCCAAGACTAAGAGATACGAGATGAGCTTTTACGGAGATGGGTCCAGGAGATGCGCTGGAGACGAGCAGGTGTGACCGAGCCGCCGTGAAACGTGCCACGCTGCAGGAAAAGCGGACCGGAGCAACGCAAGGAGCACACGAGGCAGCAGTACAGAGAAAGGAACTTCGCCCGCGCAGTTTGGGACCAAAGCTCGGCTTCTTGACGGCGGTGCCTTCCGGCCCGACCGTGCCCAGTACCCGCTGAACCTTCCTTGCCTCTAAAAGGGACTTCCGTTTCCGGTCCCTGGAGCAAGGAAACGTCTTGGAGCTCTCTGCACGGCAGCAAAAGTTATAGTATTTTTTCCATTCGTGTTCGTCAATTCCTACTCGTTTTTTTATTGTGCATGTGTTGCAGGGTGTTTTCCAGTTGGTGTTGATTTGCAATTCTTGCAAACTTTTGTATAATTTAATCGTTTTCTGTCCCACCGCGTGCGCGGCCTAGTTTATCTCGGCTTCCCTACCCCCATAGGTGTTCTGTGAATTTAAGTTCTTTCCTTCGCTGTATTGCTTATTTCTTCGATTTTCGCTTCTCCCGCTAACTTCCCCGAACATCGACCACTTGTCTAACGTTTTAAATCTCTTCAAAGTCTCTTCACGTCTCTTCTCGTCTCGGGAAGTCACGTGACGTCACGTCTCTTCAAAGCTGTGCATGCGCGCACGCTTTCGAAGTTAATAAGTAACTGTTCACAATTGTGTTTTTGTCGTAATACCGGCTTTACCACAGGTCGAAACTTTATCTTTCTTTCGGTGTGTATGTAACTATTGGTGTGTCTCTAATAGTATTCTTGGTGTTGGTTTTTCATACCTGTGTACAGAATCGTCGGTTTCCTTTCGGCGCTCGCAATTCCTTTCGGTCTCTATTTTTCACGTTCCACGTTCGGTCTCTGTCTTTGTTTTCATCCCAACTCAAAAAAAAAAAAAAAAAAAAAAAATAGATATATATATTCCCTTCTCTGTTCTTATCCCTTTCGTTCTTATTTGTTCGTTCGTTCTTTGTTCACGTCGTTAAAAAATGTTCCATTTGTCCCCTGAAGAATGGTATTCTGTCATATTCTATAACACCCTTTTCTTCTTCTTCTATAAAAAGATGCTTTCGACTTGCTCACCAAATCTATTCATTCCAAAAAAAAATTCCATCTCATATAGTGCATCTTTCATTCATTCCCTAAACTCTCCAGAACTCCACCCATCCTTCAGCATCCTCAAACGTATTTTTGACTCGAAGGTCGCAAGAATCTCATTTTGCAAGAAATGTTCGTTTCCCATTAATCGTACATTTTTCAAAATCCAATCTCACCCCTCCCCTCCAAATCTTCCCCATCACCCATCCCTTTCAAATCTTCCCCCTTGCCCCTCCCCTCCAAATCTTCCCCATCACCCATCCCTTTCAGATCTCCCCCATTGCCCCTTCCCTCCCAAACTCCCCCCACACCCCTCCCCTCTGAGACCCTCCCTCACTCCTCCCCTCCTAGACTCCCCTTTCACCCCTCCTCCTCAAAGCATCCTCCCCGCTTCTTCCCCCTTCCAACTCTCACCTTCAGCTCCCTCAACCTTCTGCCTCACTCTTCCCCCTCCTCAAACAACACCTCACTGCGCCTCACCCAATCACCATCAAACCTTTTGTCCGCCCCATACTTCCCTTTCTCCAAGCTGTTCTGAAATCTCTGACGCACCTTCAACAGCTCTCCCTACCTCTTCCTCCTCTTCCACATCATACCGTACCGCTCCCCCCCCCCCTGTTCTGTATCCGATGCTCCCCCTTCCTCTTCTTTAACAGTATGGACCTCAAACATCCAAGGCCTTCGCTCAAACTTGACTGATCTCTCCATACAGGTTGCTTCTGACAAACCAGACGTGATCTACTTAACAGAAACTTTCCTCCTTCATGATGTCTCTGATTCCTTGGTATCTCTCCCAGGTTACTCCCTCCTCCGGTATGATAGACCTGAGCCTCGTCCTGGAGGGGGGGTTGCTATCTTTATAAAAAACTCTTCCTCACTCGCCCTGCACTGCCCTCTCTCCACCTCACCCCCAGGAATACCTTTGGCTACGGCTTCCCCTTCGCTCCAACCTTTTGTTCATATGTGTGTTGTACCGTCCACCAAACAGTGATGACTCCATCTACATCTCGCTGTCTGATAACATGGACCAACTTCTATCTACCCATCCCAACTCTCTCTTCCTCATATGTGGTGATTTCAATTGTCACCATGCCAGTTGGCTGGGTGTGGGTACCTCTCTCACCAGCCATGGCTCTTCAGCAAAGGACTTCTGTGACTCACTGGGACTGACACAATCTGTCAATTTCCCGACCCGGATCTCAATCAATGGAGCATCTTCTCTTCTGGACTTGGTTTTGACTAACTTCCCTGAAAATGTCTGCTGCTCTTCTTCTGCTCCAATCGGCTCATCTGATCATGTGCTTGTTAAAGTGGACATCTCTCTGACCATTCTCAGAGAGCCTCCTCAGCGTCGACGAGTCTGGCATTTCACTCAGGCCAACTGGCATGGTCTTCAAGCAGCCATCAATCATCTGGACTGGTCTCCCATCTCTACTGCCTCTGACATCAACTCATCCTGGGAATTCTTCCAAAGTAAACTGCTCTCTCTCATGCACAGATTTATCCCATCTCGTCTTCAGTTGTCATACCCTTCCTCCCGTCCATGGTACACGGAATCTTGTGGTGAGGCTATTGCCCAGAAACAACTTGCTTTCGTCTCCTGGAAAGCAAATCCAACGGAAGGAAATCTCATTTCCTTTCACAAAGCCCGAAACAAGTGTGTGTCCACCCTCAGGAGAGCCAGGAAACAATATCTATCCGTTCTCAGGACAGAACTCTCTTATCTGTCTCCCTCTTCCAAATCCTGGTGGCGTCTGGTCAAATCTGTTTCTGGTGTTTGTTCCCCCTCCATCCCCTCCCTCACCTCAAACGGCCACATGGCTGACTCCACGCGTGAAAAAGCTGAATGCCTCAACTCTGTGTTTGCCTCTAAATCTTGTGTCCCAAACCCATCCCTCTCTGTACCCAACGTACCCAGTCGTACCCAGCTGCTCCTGGACTCTGTGTCCTTTCCTCCTGACAAGGTGGAAAAGTTTCTGTCAACCCTCGACTCTGATTCTGCAACTGGACCTGACGGCATCAGCCCACGGGTCCTAAAATCTTGATCTCCGCTCTTTCACTCCCTCTCTCTGTTCTCTTCACACTCTCTTTTGCTCAAGGTCATCTGCCATCTGCTTGGAAATCTGCCAACATCACCGCTTTGCACAAAAAAGGTGCAAAAACAGATCCTAGTAACTACAGACCAATCAGCCTTCTCTCAATTATCAGTAAAGTCATGGAATCCATCATTGCTTCAGATATGAAATCTTTCCTCTTCTCCAATGGCTTGATCTCTGATCATCAATTTGGTTTCAGACCTGGTCACTCTACTCTGGACATGCTGCTTCTGCTTTCTCAGCAATGGATGGAGGTCCTCAATGCCAAACAGGAAATTCGAGCTGTCTCCCTTGACATATCACGTGCCTTCGATACGGTCTGGCACCCCGCCCTGCTCACCAAACTCTCCTCTGTTGGTATCCATGGAAATCTCCACGCATGGCTGGCGGACTTCCTCTTTAGTCGTAGTCAACGTGTGGCGCTGAATGGGTTTCTCTCATCTCCTCTTCCTGTTCAGGCTGGAGTTCCCCAAGGCAGTGTTCTGGGCCCTGTGCTTTTTCTGGTCTTCATCAATGATCTCCCCGACTCTCTTGAAAATCCTCTCTATCTCTTTGCTGATGACGCTACTCTCTGTCACTCCATTCTTCATCCCTCAGATCGACAGTCTGCAGCCTCCTCACTCTCTGCAGACCTGGACAAAATCACAGACTGGGCAAACAAGTGGAACATGTCTTTCAATCCTGACAAATCTCACACTCTTACAATGTCTCTCCGAAAAGACCGACTGGACAACCCTCCCAGCTCCCATCTACTTTCTGAATAATCCTCTCCAAGAAGTTCTGTCACTCAAACTTTTGGGTCTCACTATCTGCCATGATCTTTCCTGGGAAAACCACATTTCAAATCTGGCCTCCAAAGCCAGTTGCCGAATGGGCATCCTCCGTCGTGCGAAGTCCTTCCTTGGCACACCTGAGCTCCTCACCACGTACAAGGCTTTCGTCCGCAGCTCAATGGAATACTGCTCTCCCCTCTGGGCTGGTGCTCCTGCCTCACACCTAGCTCGTCTTCACGTTGTTGAAAGCAAAGCATTCAGAATCATTGGAATCTCCCGCGATGAAGCTAACTCCAAGGGCCTTTCACTCACTCACCGCAGGCAGGTTGGTGGTCTTTCCGTCTTCTTCCGACTCCTCTCTGGCCTTGCCCCCCCAGCTCTCTCTGGGCTCTGTCCCGCAAATATTCCTACAGGTCGCACAAGATCTGCCTGCAACCCTCTTATGGTTAAACTGCCAAAATCAAGACTCTCTGCTCACCTTCGCTCCTTCATTCCTCTTTTCTCCCGCCTCTGGAACAAACTCCCTCACTCTCTTCAATCCCACTCCACCCTCCAGGTCTTTAAAACAGCTGTTCACCACCATCTCTTATCTTCCCCCATCCAAAACCTTGATCTTTTCTATCCCCGATAATTTCACCCCAATTCCACTTTTTGAAATACCAACTTCTGACCTGGAAGTCCTTGGTGTCCTTGTGTTTTATACTTCTCCCACCCCCCACCCCCCCCCCACCCCTTCCCACGCCTCCTCCCCCCGAGCCCTCTCCCTCCCACACATCTCCCTGCTCTCAAATGTTGTGTGCTCTCAAGTGTTTGTGTGCTGCCCATTCTCTTGTCTTCCGCTCCCTCTTTTTATATATTTTGTTTGTCTGGTTGATTTGTTTGTGAAGTAAATGTCAGCTCTTTCACGAGCCTCGACTCAGTATACAAAAAAAGAAAGAAAAAAAAAGCCACCCATCTCCAAGCCATTCATTCCTGCCTGCATTTCCCCGTGTAAGTGTGATCGTCCGTCTGTCTTTAACGTTGTCCTGGGGTTTATTAATTAAGCTTGTATAGGTAAGCTAAAGATTTCACTGTGTGCCTGCTCCTTCCATTTTCTGTATATAACCAACTGCTCTCTTTGCTTTGGCTTGTGAAAATAATTAATAAAACCTGTTATTCCTCCGTACGTCTTCTTCTTCTTCCTCTTTACATTCGGTCGCTTTAGAGGTTTCCATATTGAATAGCTGTGGCGCGATACGGCCAACATCTGGGTGAATCGGGTTTGGTCGGGGAAAAACTGTTCGGCCGCGGCGCCTCCGCTCGGCAAACAACATCCTTAACCGCGGACCGTAACAATATATATATATACATATACAGACTTGGCATTTAATATGGAATATTTTTTTGTCGGGGTGAACTTACTTTTCAAGATGACTTAGAACCAAAAGTTCATTGGAATTATGTTGAAATTATTCTAGATTTTGTTAATGTGACCTCTACAAGAAACAAAAACCACATTTGACATTTCGAAGCAAATAAATTGTTCCTTGAAAGTGATGTGAACTGATATCGAACTCAATTCATGGACAGTACTGTGTTAAACTTCTGTGCGTTTTCCAGAAGTATCTCTTTATTTTGCACATTAGCCAAAAAATTTTTCAACAAAAGCAAAAGCTAAATTATGACTGGGATTACGGATAGTAAAATTACAGTTCAGTACATCGTGTAACCCCCACGAGCATTCAGGAGAGCACGTACACGTCGAGGCATGCTGTTCATGAGATTTTCCAAGGTTTGGACAGCAATCGCTTGCCATGCAGTGACAATAGCCCTGCTGCAATTCACGCACAGAGGTAGGCTGTGGGTCCAAGTTGTCGATTTGACACTTTAATTCTGCCCACAAGTTCTCTATTGGATTAATATCCGGGGACATGGCAGGCCACTCTATATGCTCTACACTACGGTCAGCAAGAAAGTGTTGGATCATGCGAGCACGATGAGGCCGTGCATTGTCATCTTGGAAGAAAAAGTTTCCTCGAAAGGCTGCACGAGCAAATGGAAGCAATGTTTCTTCCAGAATGGCCCTGTACTTGAAGTGGTTCAGGTTTCCATTCAGAACAACCAGGTCAGTTTTGCCCCCTGCATGAAAAGCAGCCCAAACGGTCACCCCACCACCTCCAGCTTGGACTCTTGGCATTATACAATCTTCGTTGTGGGCTTCATGCACTTGTCTGCGCACTCGGACGCGGCCATCTTGACGATAGACCAGAAATCTAGACGTGTCACTGAAGGTCACATGATTCCAGTGTCCTGGCTGCCATCAACGGTGCTCTCTGGCCCACTGCAATCGGCGCTGGCTGTGTTGTCTGGTCAGGCGTGGCTTTCTCAGGGGACGCCTGGCACGATAGCCTGCTTGAACCAGTCGTTGGTTGACTAGCCTTCTGGATACAGGCACATTTGTCAGTTGCTGCCACTCAGCCCTAAGCCAATTAGCTGCCTTGGTACGGCCATTGCAGACTAACCGGTGCAGCTGGCGATCATCTCTCCTTGTGGTTCTGCATGGACGTCCTGGCCTTGGTATTGGAGTGGGGACACCCCTCTGAGCATTTCGTTTCAGGATCTTTGACACCTGACATTGAGTGATGCCATACTGCCAAGCAATAGCACGCTGTTTCATGCCAGAATTCGTAAAGCCACCACTCCATGACAAACAGCATTGTCACATTGACGGAACATCTCCAGAGGAAGCGGCAATAACTTTTGTAGACGTGCAGTAGTTGTTTTCCACGAATGCAGAACGCAACAACCATTATATACCCGATTGTGAAGCCAATCGTCAAATGTACCTGTCCTTACATTTTGTCACGCCACCTGTGATATAATCCTGTTATTGACTTCTTGCTGCGAAAGACAATCAGTGACATGGTTCTTTCAACAAAGACATCAACGAAGGGTAAAAGAAACTCACCAGATTGATATACTGAGTTCAGAAAGTAAACCCAAGCCAAGAAAAAAACAATATTCCATATTAAATGCCAAGTCTGTATATATATATTGTTGCGGTTTTGAGTTTTTACAAATAAAGGTTAATTTCCGCCTCATAGTTTAGTCACACTACAACACGTAGCCTCACAATAGTTCAGTTATTTCTTACTAAATGTAAGCATAGTCCTTTTCCTCTGTTAGTTTTGCGTTGAGTAGAATAATGAGAGTTAGGTTCTTCCATTGCTTATGCCGCCTCGATACTGTGGTTTTTGGCGCAAATTAGCACGTGGCAGGCCTGACAAGTCGAGGCAAGACCGAAGGAAGGCAGAGGAGAAGCCGACGGCAAGCGCGAGCCGCCAATCAGGGCTCAAAGGGAGTGGCTTAGTACTGCGTCAAAAGGCGTGGTTAGAACATTCGATGGGGGCTAAGGGCGTGGCAATAAAACCCTTTGCAAAAAGCCCCCACCCCAGTTATGGGGAAAGGCGCTCTGTTGAAACAAGTTGTGAGAAGGGCATGCACTGGGTTGTGAACAAGTGATGGGAGAGGCGCTTGAGAAGTGAACGAGTTATGGGAGAGGCGCTTGAGAAGTGAACGAGGTATGAGAGAGGCGCTTGACAAGTGAACAAGTTCTGAGGAGAGGTGCGCTGAAAAAAGCCAAACGAGTTTTGAGGGAAGAGGCGTTTAAACAAGTTAATTCCTCGGTTGAGCTTGAGGCAGATCCTCTCCATTGAGTTAAGCGAGTGAAAGCACGCCGCTGATTAATAGCGCTGTGAGGAACCACCGAGCCGTGCGAGAGACGCGTATATTTTCCCGCCTGCCTGCTCTGCCTTTGTTCGAGAGATGCGCTGCAAGGATCCCTCCCGCCGCCTGCTTGCCTTCATCGAGGGACGTGCTGTGACCGGGGAGGGCCACGCCAGGCGAAGCTGTTCCTGGACGACCAAGCCGGCGCGTTCAGCGCGTGAACAACATCCTTCCTTCATTTCCCCCTGTGAATGTGAACGGGCCCGTGTCTGGGGATAAGCTAAGACTGTATAAGACTGCCCTGTGTCTCTGCTTTCTACCGAATCATTGCAAATAATAATTAAATCGTGTTATTCCTTTGATTCTACGGCTTTTGTGTTTTCCATCATTGACGAAGCGTGGTACGAATTATCGCTCTAATCGGGTTCCAATACTAGGTAACTGCACGGACCACGTGGTACGTCATCCGCTCGGACGTACTCAAATTACGCGTGGTTCGTGCGAGGCTTGAACCCCACTTCCGCGGCGGCGTAGGTACTTAGGTACGTGTGAGAATTGTCCCGAAACCCTACCTTGCGTCTGCCCGGGAGGGACGACTCGTCTCTCGGTTGCGACGACCCAAAAATAACAAGGGGCTTAATCTCCCCTTGGTAAGGGCTGGAGGGTCGCGTGAAAACCGTAACAATATACAGTGGAACCTCGACTTACGAGTGCCCCAACTTACGAGTTTTTCGAGATACGAGCCGTCACTCTGGCAGTTTATTGCTTTGAGATGCGAGCCGAGATCCGAGTTACGAGCTTTCGCCACCCGGTCACGTGGTTATCTTGCCGTTCAAGTACAGTATCTCTGTCGTATAGCGCTAATGATATATAACGCCGCCGATAATGATATGATAATTTATGATAATCTATGCAGCACGACGTGGTCCTCACGTCACACAAGGCGCCTTTGCCGGCGCAAAACGGCTCTCTCATGGTCAAACTCGGTATCGTTTTGAGCGCACGGTTCAGACCTTCAAGAAAAAGTTTATTTTGTAAAAATCGAGCCACGCGTTCAAAAGATATGACCGGTTTTGTTCGCCGGCACGTCGGCGCTCGAATCGAATCGAGTTAAAACGAACACTGCCGTTGTCGGGTCCGTCTGAGACAACCACCGGGCCTAGAACGCTGGGACCGGTCTCGTTGGATAGGCCTGGATCAGATCTCGAAACGCTGGAAGCTGCACCTCTCTGTGATAATCTTGTGGACCATGACAAGAGATCGTGCGACACGTGGTTATCATGCCGTGCAAGTACAGTATCTCTGCCGTCAACTTGTTCAGAGTGCCGGCGATAGCTCGCCTTCTCTTTGTGGAAAACACGGTGAGATCCTTAACATCCAACAACTAATGGGACGCAAACGGGGCGCCCAGTTTAGCGGTACACCCATTGATGAATCACCCTGCCTGTGATTCACCCATGACAGGTTATAGCTGGGTCGGGATTCAAACCCAGGCTGGACAGTTTAGACTTTAGAGTCAAGTGTGCGTACCTCCAGTCCAGGCCATCCTGCCAACTTGTATGCTGCATACAGGTGAAATATAAAGCGCGAGATATTTTTATATATACTGTATATTAAAAAAAAAATTGGTGTGGTTTTTGGCGGGCTGGAACGGATTAATAGCATTTCAATGCATTTCAATGGGGAAATTTGATTTGAGATACGAGCAATTTGAGTTACGAGCTCGGTCACGGAACGGATTAAACTCGTAAGTCAAGGTTCCACTGTATATATATATATTGTTACAGACGCGGTTTTGGATGTTAGTTTACCAAGCGGTTTGGTATGACCGCGTCTGCACAGTTTACCCGATTCCACTCGAACGTTGGCCAAATCGCGCTATGCTAAATCAATGAAGGAAAGGACACAACGGCTGGGATTAAATGACACGACACCAGGGGTACAGTTCTCAAGACCTCCGGAGGAGGTTATAATATGGGTTTGCAGAATGTTTAGACTACACGGCACAAGAGATACAGCACAGAAAGGTGGGCACTTAAACACGGTCTTATCTTAGCCCCGACAGACCACAGATAAACGGGACAAGACTGACTCACACAGGGATTGATGGCAAGGAGGGGCAGGTAGTCGATGGCTCAAGGTGCACCTTGGCTCAGGGACAGGATCCACACGGTCCGGTCCAGATATGCGGGGAGGTATCGTCGCGCTGGAGGTGGCGTCCCTTTTGTCGTCGTAGCTGAGGCGCATCTCACGTCACCTCCGGTAAGTGGCTGCGTATATCCAGCGGGGAGTGACACGCCCTCGGCTCGTTAGCTCCGCCCCAGATGGAATCGGTCCGCCGCTTCTTATTGGGTGCGGGGGGGGGGGGTTACCGGGCTCCGCCCTTGACGAGGAGCTGACGGCGAGCCCCTGCGTGGTAACCCCGTCGGAGCACATGGTCAATGGCGGCTAACCAAGCCGGTGTGAGGACGCGCACTCCCCGTGCCGCTGCCGCGCCACCCCCCGCTGTTGTTGTAGTTGTTGTTGTTGTTGTAGTTTCATGAGGAAGAGATGCAGGGAGGTATTGGGAGGTCCTAAACTTACTAATGGTGCCATACAATCACATTCTGGTGCAACGAAGAGTCAGAATTAATGGAAACGAGTCCTTAACTGACATAGACTAAGAATAACTAGCAAGATGTCCTATAGTTGTCTACGTGAGATGCGGTGAACCTGGGCACGACATTTAATGGGGGAAAAAGGGGAAGGTCGGGGCTACAGAGTGTTGTTTACAGACAATGGGACTAGGGAATGGGGGATTGGGGATAGTTGGGGAGTATTGGGGAAATAGGGGAATATTTACAAGCGGATATGGATGGAGGCCAAATCCCATATCCGCAACAATATAAATATATATATATATATATATATATATATATATATATATATATATGTCGGTCTAAGACCTCAAGGGAAGGAAGAAGAAGAAGAATCAGAGCAACAATGTTTAATGGGATCGATTACAAACACACAGTGTGGAGCAAGGCTCGAGAATGCACCGCCTAACACGCAGCGGGCAATTCCTCAAGACACTCGCTGAAAAATAAGTAAAAAGGCATTTCATTTATAGCAAAATATCAGACAAGAATCTGCGCTAAAGACATAGCAAAACCTGGGCCATAACGACCCACCTTCCCTCGTCCCTTCCTGAAGAAGGCCAAACTTAGACAAAAAAATGTAAGCATAGGATAGGCTGAGCCTTTTTGGCTCTTTATCTAAACATATCAGACCCGAGCGCAGGCCGAAGAAAATATTCTCATACACTAGGCTAAATGGTAGATGAATGATTGGATACACGTGCTGAATACAATAACAATCAAGGATATGTAATGTCTATATTTCTTTCCAAGGTTGGTTACATCCTTGATTTAGGAGACATACTAGAAACTACAAAGATATATAATTAATTATTCCCTTGGTGAAGAAGGCGTTTGGCGACATGTTTTCCCTGTACGTGGGTCGCGAGCATTTTATCTACTGTCTGGCACATACATTCAAGGACTTGTTTACTGGGCTAAGGATCCACCCTGTACCTCGAGTCTCGAAAGCACATTTTGTCCCCCCCGCCTCTGCCTGCAGCTGAGTTCAAATCAGTTTTCAGAAGCACGATATATAATTTCAGATGTTTATGATCAATTGAGTCATGGGGTTTAAACCCCAATGGCTGACATATATATATATCATATACAGTATATATATATCATATGCAGTATATATATATCATATATAACTTGTCTTGGATTGTGTTTATTATCTCCACCTCCAAAGGTGGATGGAGGTTATGTTTTCAGCCCTGTCTGTTTGTCTGTTTGTTTGTGAACAGGATATCTCAAAATGTTGTGTACGGATTTGGACGAACTTTGGTGGAGAGTTTGGGTATGTGACAATGACGAATTGATAAAAGTTTGGTGAAGATCCGAATCCGGATCCAGATCAGAGAATTTTAAAAGTGATTCTTCACCATTGTGTGATTGGGCTAAAACCGATACATAAAAAATATGTTTTGCACGATATATCAAAAAGTTGTGGACGGATTCGGACGAAACTTGGTGGACCGGTTTGGTGTGTGACAAGGACGAATTGATTAGATTTTGGTGAAGATCCGCATCCGAATCTGGATTCGGATATAAGTTTGTTTTTTTCATTTTAAGTGATTCTTCACCATTGAGCGACAGGACCAAGAACTGTATATAGCATGATATTTCAAAAACATTTGGACGACTTATGAAAAAACTAGGTGGATGAGTTGGGTAAGTGACAAGAGCAAACTTAGATTTTGGTTCAGGTCCGATTCCCGATCCAAAATATCAGTGGGTTATAAACCGTTAACTGTTCAGCATGGTGGAGGTTTTATCGCTATCTAGTGCTGTTCTAGATTGGTATTAATTCCAACTGTGAGCATCACCTTGAGAATATATTCTATACAACATGTTGTGTTTATGAAAACATTGTATTAAAATATTTGCATGACGAAGTTTTTCTTTATAACTGATCACCAAATGAATTGAAATGCTATTTAAAATTATACATCTTACCATTCATTATCTTTATGATACAAAATCGCATCACATATAATAGTAATGCAAATGATCGGAGGACATATGTACATACATGGAAAGAGAAACATCAAAGGAAGCAGACCACGAAGGTTGTTGAAGTTTGCCATGGGAGGTTTGAAAATCCTCGGAAAGATTTTTTTTTTTTTTTTTTTTTTTTTTTTTGTATACAAGGTCGAGGCTCGTGAAAGAGCGAACATTAATCACACAGAAAGACAAACCGACACATAAAACATATAACATAGGGAGCGGTAGACAAGATGGGGAGAGAGGGGGAAGGACACAAACACAACATTTGAGAGCAGGGACCGAAAGACAGGGAGACATCGAGAGATCTGAGAGAGGGCGAGGGCTTTGGGGGGGGGGGGGGGCGTGGGAAGGGGGCGGTGGGAGAGGTATAAAACATATGGACACTGCCAGGACTTCCAGGAAAGAAGTTGGAATTTCAAACAAGGTGGATCTGGGGTGAATTAGCGGGGGTAGAAAAGATCAAGGTTTTGGATGGGGGAAGATAAGAGATGGTGGTGAACAGCTGTTTTAAAGACCTGGAGGGAGGAGTGGGATTGAAGGGAGTGAGGGAGTTTGTTCCAGAGGCGGGAGAAAAGAGGAATGAAAGAGTGAAGGTGAGCAGAGAGCCGAGATTTCGGCAGTTTAACCATCAGAGGGTTGCTGGCAGATCTTGTGCGACCTGTAGGAATATTTGGGGGACAGAGCACAGAGAGAGCTGGGGGTGCAAGGCCGGAGAGGAGTCGGTAGAAGACAGAAAGACCACCTACCTGCCTGCGGTGAGTGAGTGAAAGGCCCTCAGAGATAGCTTCATCGCGGGAGATTCCAATAATTCTGAAAGCTTTGGTTTCAACAGCGTGAAGCCGAGCTAGGTGTGAGGCAGGAGCACCGGCCCATAGGGGAGAACAGTATTCCATTGAGCTGCGGATGAAAGCCTTGTATGTGGTGAGGAGCTCAGGTGTGCCGAGGAAGGACTTCGCACGACGGAGGATGCCCAGTCGGCGACTGGCTTTGGAGGCCAGCTTGGAAATGTGGTTTTCCCAAGAAAGATCATGGCAGATAGTGAGACCCAAAATCTTGAGCGACAGAACTTCTTGGAGAGGATTGTTGAGAAAGTAGATGGGAGGGTTGTCCAGTCGATCTTTTCGGAGAGACATAGTAAGAGTGTGAGATTTGTCAGGATTGAAAGACATGTTCCACTTGTTTGACCAGTCTGTGATTTTGTCCAGGTCTTCAGAGAGTGAGGAGGCAGCAGACTGCCGATCTGAGGGAAGAGGAATGGAGCGGCAGAGAGTGGAGTCATCAGCAAAGAGATAGAGAGGATTTTCGAGAGAGTCAGAGAGATCATTGATGAAGACCAGAAAAAGCACGGGGCCCAGAACACTGCCTTGGGGAACTCCAGCCTGAACAGGAAGAGGAGATGAGAGAAACCCATTCAGGGCCACACGTTGACGACGACTAGAGAGGAAGTCCGCCAGCCATGCGTGGAGATTTCCATGGATACCAAAGGAGGAGAGTTTGGTGAGCAGAGCGGGGTGCCAGACCGTGTCGAAGGCACGTGATATGTCGAGGGAGACAGCTCTAATTTCCTGTTTGGCATTGAGGACCTCCATCCATTGTTGAGACAGCAGAAGCAGCATGTCCAGAGTAGAGTGACCTGGTCTGAAACCAAATTGATGATCAGAGATCAAGCCATTGGAGAAGAGGAAAGATTTCATATCCGAAGCAATGATGGATTCCATGACTTTGCTGATAATTGGGAGAAGGCTGATTGGTCTGTAGTTGCTAGGATCTGTTTTTGCACCTTTTTTGTGCAAAGCGGTGATGTTGGCTGATTTCCAAGCAGATGGCAGTTGACCTTGAGCAAAAGAGAGGGTGAAGAGAACAGAGAGAGGGTGAGATAGAGCAGCAGAGCAGGATTTTAGGACCCGTGGGCTGATGCCGTCGGGTCCAGTTGCAGAATCAGAGTCGAGGGTTGACAGAAACTTTTCCACCTTGTCAGGAGGAAAGGACACGGAGTCCAGGAGCAGCAGGGTACGACTGGGTATGGTGGGTACAGAGAGGGATGGGTTTGGGACACAAGATTTAGAGGCAAACACAGAGTTGAGGCATTCAGCTTTTTCACGTGCGGAGTCAGCTGTGTAGCCGTTTGAGGTAAGGGAGGGGATGGAGGGGGAACAAACACCAGAAACGGATTTGACCAGACGCCACCAGGATTTGGAAGAGGGAGACAGATAAGAGAGTTCGGTCTTGAGAACGGAGAGATATTGTTTCCTGGCTCTCCTGAGGGTGGACACACACTTGTTTCGGGCTTTGTGAAAGGAAATGAGATTTCCTTCCGTTGGATTTGCTTTCCAGGAGACGAAGGCAAGTTGTTTCTGGGCAACAGCCTCACCACAAGATTCCGTGTACCATGGACGGGAGGAAGGGTATGACAACTGAAGACGAGATGGGATAAATCTGTGCATGAGAGAGAGCAATTTACTTTGGAAGAATTCCCAGGATGAGTTGATGTCAGAGGTGGTAGAGATGGGAGACCAGTCCAGATGATTGATGGCTGCTTGAAGACCGTGCCAGTTGGCCTGAGTGAAATGCCAGACTCGTCGACGCTGAGCAGGCTCCCTGAGGATTGTCAGAGAGATGTCCACTTTAACAAGGACATGATCAGATGATCCGATCGGAGCAGAAGAAGAGCAGCAGACATTTTCAGGGAAGTTAGTCATAACCAAGTCCAGAAGAGAAGATGTTCCGTTGACTGAGATCCGGGTCGGGAAATTGACAGATTGTGTCAGTCCCAGTGAGTCGCAGAAGTCCTTTGCTGAGGAGCCATGGCTGGTGAGAGAGGTACCCACACCCAGCCAACTGGCATGATGACAGTTGAAATCACCACATATGAGGAAGAGAGAGTTGGGATGAGTAGATAGAAGTTGGTCCATATCATCAGACAGCGAGATGTAGATGGAGTCATCACTGTTTGGTGGACGGTACAACACACATATGAACAAGAGGTGGGAGCGAAGGGGAAGCCGTAGCCAGAGGTATTCCTGGGGGTGAGGTGGAGAGAGTGCAGTGCAGGGCGAGTGAGGAAGAGAGTTTTTGATAAAGATAGCAACCCCGCCTCCAGGACGAGGCTCAGGTCTATCATACCGGAGGAGGGAGTAGCCCGGGAGAGATACTATGGAATCAGAGACATCATAAAGGAGGAAAGTTTCTGTTAAGCAGATCACGTCTGGTTTGACAGAAGCAACCTGTATGGAGAGATCAGTTAAGTTTGAACGAAGGCCCCGGATGTTTGAGGTCCATACCGTTAATGAAGAGGAAGGGGGAGCATCAGATACAGAACAGGGGGGAGGAGGGGTAGGGTAAGATGTGGAAGAGGTGGAAGAGGTAGGGAGAGCTGTTGAAGGTGTGTCAGAGATTTCAGAATAGCTCGGAGAAAGGGAAGGATGGGGCGGACAAAAGGTTTGATGGTGATTGGGTGAGCCACAATGAGGTGTTATTTGAGGAGGGGGAAGAGCGAGGCAGAAGGTTGGGGGAGATGGAGGTGAGAGTTTGAAGGGGGAAGAAGCGGGGAGGACGCTTTGAGGAGGGGGAGTGAGAGGGGGGAAATTGAGAAGCAATGAGGGTGGGGAGATTTGAAGGGGAGGGGTGAGGGGGAAGTTTGGGAGGGAAGGGGCAAGGGGAGGGATTTGAAAGGGATGGGATATGGGGGAGATTTGGAGGGGAGGGGTGAGGCAGGAGTCTAGGAGGGGAGGGGCGAGGGGGCGTCTTGGTGGGGAGGGGTGAGGGGGTCGTTTAGGAGGGAGGGGGCAAGGGGGGAGATTTGAAAGGGATGGGTGATGGGGAAGATTTGGAGGGGAGGGGTGATGGGGAAGATTTGGAGGGGAGGGGTTATGGGGAAGATTTGGAGGGGAGGGGTGAGATTGGGTTTTTGAAAGTGTACGATTTATGGGAAACGAACATTTATTGCAAAATGAGTTGCTTGTGACCTTCGAGTTAAAAATACGTTTAAGGACGCTGGATGGAGGATGGAGTGCAGGAGAGTTTAGGGAATGTAGAAAAAAGGCACTATAGGAGATGGATATTTTTTTTGGGATGAATTGATTTGGTGAGCAAGTCGAAAGCAGCCTTTTAAAGAAGAAGAAGAAAAAGGTGTTATAAAATATGACGGAATACATAACTTGAGGGGAAAGTGTAAACATTGAAGGTTAATGAGTGAAAACTATCTGGGGAAATGGGGGAGAAACACGTGGTCGAAGAACGAACGAACGAATAAGAATGAATAAACGAATGATAACAGAGAAGGAAAATGTTTTTTTTTTTTTTTTTTTTTTTTTTTTGAGTTGAGATTTACACAAGGAAGTAGGCTATGGGTGAAAAGCCTGGGAATACAGAGAACGAAAGTTATTGGATCACAAAAGACGGACCGCTGAGAGAAAAACAAAGCCTCAAGGTTGTACAGTGCACACTGTACAAGGCCTCAAGACACGACACGGCAAACAGACGATCAATTTATGAAAGATAAACACCGAGAAACAACCAAAGTTGCACACAATAACTTCACACACCGAAAGATAAATACAGTTTCGACAAAATACAATTGTGAACAGACTTAACTTCGAAAAACGTGGAGACCGTGTGGAGCTTCGAAAATCCCTGCCGCCGTCTCCAAGATCTCGCGAGATCTTGAAAATGAACTTAAAATTTAAAATGAACATGTATCAATTCTCTTTCATCTGCTCGGGTCTTTTTTGAAGACGTTCCCCTCCAAATGGGCCTGCCAATTGAACGGTTCTCCTGTTCGAGTGGAGGAAGAGGAAGGAAGAACAACACTGTGTCACGAAACAATTGCTAAACTGGTTTGTTTGACTCTAGTGTAGGTTTCGAGGACGGATACAGCTCCATAACTTCGGTTCTCTTTTTGTGTTTAAAGATATATGAATATACTAGGAGAGCACCCATGGGGAACCTGCAGGCAAAGACATGTATGACATTTGGACATCTTGAGTTGGATACTATATGTAGCGTTTTACAAAATGGGTACTGGCATCTCATCAAATACAGAAATGATGTAATCTTCACAATTTATTTACTTCATATAATATATCAATACATGTCCATGCACATGGGAGAAATAGTTTCTTTATAAATCCCAGATATCTGAAATAGCTGTTTGGAGCTTTGGTTGAACCTGTGCTTCGAGTGCATTAGATAAAAGTTTTTTTTAATTTAGAATTATTCTCACTTAGAGTTCAACATCAACTCGTTGAGATACGAGATGGTATTCAAAGAATACTTAAACTGCGCAGTCAACTTCGTGCGAGCCAACTCTTCTGTTTTTGAAAGTTTTTTTTCGTTGATCCAATATGGCTGCCAGAACACGGGAGCGATGACATCATAAGTTTACATTCTCCAATATAATTGTTGCATAGATCACGCTCAATAAATTTCAAACTGACCAGATTAAGCTTTGTACCTCTCGAATTTTCATACCTCTGCTTCGCCGTTCCGCTGCCATTCTCCCCCAGCATTGCAACCACGTATGGCCACCACTTGTCAAAGAACTTTGTTTAGTGACCTCTTGGACACTCAATGAGACACATGGAAAGTTACTCAGTTTAAATATAGATTTATTAATCTCTTGCAACGAACAGTTCCACGAAAATATAGTTATACTCTAAAATCAAAAACATGACGTGACATTCTGCTCTCTCTCGTTCCTGCTTCCTCTGATGATTCCCCGTCCAGTTCTCTCGATCTCTCCGAGCCTCACATTAAATATAACTTGCTCCTTTTCATGTCAGAGCATTGGTATTCAGAGTTCAGCCCAAGGCCTATAGCCCCAGACATCGAGGACCTCAGACCTCATGACCTCAGAGAGAAGGAATTCGCCCAGCACCTGGGTTTGTCAGAGAGTTGACAGCAAGCCATTTTCCAGATGGCGCCTCCCCCTCCAAGTTCCATTTCCACAAGCGTTACACAGGAAAAACACCTCCTGTCCTTAGAAGGATATATGAGAACATATATAAAATATATATACTTCTACAATCCCTCATTTTTTCTTTTTGTTTGTATTAACCATTAATCTAAACATCAACTTATTAAATATTCAAACCACAAACTTGGTAATCCAATTTCCTAAGGCATTCACCGTCATTCTGGAAGAATCTGATTACAAAACATTTCTTTATTCATTGACTCTTTCCATATTAATAATGCAATTCAATTGCATAAAGCATACAACCCTTCACCTTTACCGCAACGATTTTAATTCACCAAAATAATAAATATGTATTATTTTGGTAAATAAATACTCTATGCGATATAATTTAATGTTCCCTCTTAAATGGGTATCAATTTAAGTCGTAATTCTATGATCACACCGATGTTATGTCGTTTGAGTAAGGGAAAAGCTGACGTGTTTGTTGGAGAATGCTAAAACCTACGTTGGCATCAGCTCTTTTAGATGTCAGTGGACTCACTCCTATTGAGGAGTGGGCCAATGGTATGATCCATGCATTGTGCCTCTTTGGGATCAGTATGTATGTGTTTTGAAAGGTTCCAGGTAGCAAATGCTTTCATGGAGCAAATAATCGCCAGTGTTGTTGTTGTTGTTTTTACTTATTTTTTTTCTTCTTCTTCTTATTCTAATCTACCTGCATTACCTGTCCTTCCCCCCCTCCCTCCCCTTTTTCCTTAATCTTTCAGCCCCACCCCCTCTCTTTCTTTCTCTGTTCCCTCTGTGCTCCCGCCCAACCCCCCCTCCCTTCTTCCGTTTCCCGCCCCCTCCAGCCTAACCCTGGTCCTGGCCCTAACCCCCTCCCATCTCACCCCCCTCCTTCCCTCCTGCATCCCTATCCCCCTCCCTCCCCACCCCCTTCCCCCCACCACCCTCCCGCTCTGTAATATGACATTTTCACCTGTAATCATCCCTATATTTGAATCCCGAAGAGGAAAATATACGTTTTTTAAGGATTTTTATTGCGGCGGCCATCTTGGATGACAGCTAAATTTTATTCGATCAATATGAAAATCGATGAGAGGCAATCCCATGTCACGGGGATATAGAATTTCTAGAAGGCAGAGCCATCGAATGTAAATTTGATCGTTTCATATTTTCACCTGTCTTTTGTCATCAATATTATTAGAGATCATCTCTCCTGGTACAAGAGCTAACGTAATTAAGCACCATGTACCATGCTGTGAAAATTTATTTGGGATTCGGAATGCTTCGTTTGTTCCAATTGATGCATGGGGTGGACATATGTCTTGCAGGTAAACGTTATTGTTTTTCCCTGAACCCCTTGCCATGAGATGTTATGTCTTCATTTTATTGTATATTATAAATCAATATTAATATGTTATGTAGGTAATATTATCATTGACACAGAAATCAGGATTGTGGATTTTTGCCAGGATTTTTTCTAAGTGATGTTAAGATTGCTGTGTTAAAACAATTATGGTGCCTACACCATGTCATCAATGACATGATTATGATTTTACACACTTGCACAGGTGATGTTGCACCTGTGATGGAAGTTTTCTGTCATTCATAGCAACAAATGTAGAGAAAATCAAAATTGGTCTGTGCAGACAGACAACCATACGGGTTTAAATGTAATATCCTCTTTTTTGATGGAGGTAATAGGATGAGTGGGAAGTTATTTTCGCTCCTTGGAGGACCCCCAAGAAGCGGATTTGTGTTTCCTACCTATTAAATGAGGAATCGGGCTGTATTGAGCTAAATGGTGTTCTATTGAATTTTATTAGGATTTTTTTTTTTTGGCTGATGTTTTTTGTTGTTGTGGGTTTGGAACAACATATTATTGTTCCTTTGATAGAGCTTGTGATTTTCCATTCTCTTCCAGGCTCCTTTGTAAGATGTGATAGGGAAATGGATTAGAGTGGACAAATACTTTTTCATCGGTTAGACCTTTTGGCCGAACTTTTGAGTTAGTTTTCAAAATTAAAGTTGGACCAAATTGGAAAAGGGATTATGCATGTTGTCTTTTAATTGGTTTAAAAGTGAATTCTTAAAAAGGGAGCATTGAAATACTTAAATTGAAATCAGAAGATTGTGATAATAAACGTGATTTTTTTTTAGAGGGAGATGATTTGTGATTTTAATTTCCTTTTTTTTTCATTTTTTGTTTGCCTTTTTTTTGCTTTTTTTGTTTTCATTTTTTTCATTTTTGTTTTCATTTTTTTTCATTTTTTTTTTGATTTTTGAGTTCATTTTTTATTTAACTTTTTGGTTTTTGCTTTATGATTTGAATGGAAGAAATATTTGAGATTAATTAAATGTGGTAGGTGGGCAACACCACAAGGTATACCTCTTTGAGGTGTGTGGAAAGCCCCGGAATAATTTCACGAGTCCAAAGAACCACGAATAGACCGTGTTGATCATTAGAGAAAGGGTGATGTGCTCGTCCCTGTCATGTATTTTTTCTTTTCTTTTTTCTTCCAATTTTTTTCAATTTTTTTTCAGGAAAAGGTGCTGTGCTCGTCCAATTATTTTTTGAAACGTTTAGCGTAACGTCCTGCGAAATCTGCTAGTTTTTGTGGCCGAGTCGTGATTACGTTGAGCTCCTATGGTTGAGGCTTCTATGGTATTCCTATGGTTGAGTTCCCTTTATCTCGGTTTGGTCACGGTGGGGGAGTGCATGGAATGATGAATGCTGCGGCACCAGAAATAGAAGCGATTTTTTTTCCTCTTTTTTAATTTTTTAATGACTATTTGATATTGTTACAACTTCTTGTAAATAGGTATACTAATTGGTCAGGAAGTAGCCTTTTGCTATGTACAGTTCTTTTTTTTTTTTTCATTGTTCATTATACCACGTGGATGTGGTGATACAGGAAATGTTTGTTTTTTCAAATGGATGATTATGGTATGACTACGATTATGATAATAATGATAATCATTATGATAATGATTTTAAAATCATGATGTTATGCTTGACAGGAATGAGATCATGAGGTTTTCAGTGTAAAATGATTGCACGGGCTTAAAGGACAACTTTTGAGCCCTGTAGGATTAATGATGCATTACAAGTAATAGAGTTAAATAAAGTGTCAAAATTTGAGCATGATTGGATTAAAATTGGCTAATATTATGAATTAATTGTCATCCGTTGGTAGAACATTTCAGGAGTTTTACGAAATTTTAATTGTCAAGACGTTTGGGTACCATTCAAATTGAGATATTTTTCCCAATGAACTGGTCCATATCTGTCTGATCAATTTTGGCTGACTGTCTCACGAATGAAGGATGAGTTGCCTTTAGTGGTTGCAAAAGTCGAATTTTGTGATACAATGGCCAGACAAGATTGGAAAAATATGTCAGATATGATCCCTAGGACAGAACAGTGATTCGTTAATTGACATGAGGTGTGGGTCAGAGGTGACGACCAATGATCATAGATCTCAGTCAACAGATAGAACTGTTCTGGCAACATTGGGAAAAGGCTTATGTAGGGAGTCATCTAAAATGATTAATTTGATTTATTGATGAATGTTGATAAATTGATTGAAATTGAATAATTGAATTGATTTAATTGAATAAATTGATTGATGAAAGTGCGGTTTCAAGAAAGAAGCCTTGATATATATTTGTGAAATATTATCAATGTGCAGACAACCTTGGAAATTGAGCAAGGTGGTAAGTCTATATATAGATATATATGCGGTTACCATTGTGTGATTCCCCCTTCAACAGAACGGGAGATCTGCGGGTTCACCCATTTCATACTGACCCATTTGGCTCATCTGCAATACCGATCTGTGAGATTGGGTTGTGCAAAAGCCACAGGTGAGAGAGATTCTCTGGAAATCACCGTTTGAACAGGTGGAGAGATCCTTCCCGGAAGTGCGAGTGGAGCTTTATAGGAACAAGCTAGGCAACAACGCATCCAACGCTACTTTGATAAAAGGTGGAACAAACCCTAGTAGATTTTATTTACAGTACATATAGTACAGGTGTGTATAGGTGTATTCCAAAGCGCAGATCCTAGTAATTTACCTTGGTACATTGAGTGAATACTGAGTGTTATTCACATACAGGCAGAATGGGGAATGGAGCCTGTAAGAATACACAAGGACAACCAGATATTCCACAAAAAGGTACTTGTGCATATTATATGTATGACCGTTATGGTGTAGAGGCTATTAGAGAGGTTGAGAATTGGTATTTGTGGACAAAGGGACATGCTAAGGAGTTTCCAAGAGATGGTACATTTGAGCGAAGTCGATTGGAGAGATTAGGACAAGAATTTAAAGCCAGGAAGAAACAGAATTTAACAGTAGACTGGCTTGCATTCCATTATTAGGATGTTGAATCCAGGAAATGGGAACAGCAAGAACGGATAACGGACCTAAAACTTAAAATGAAAACAATACAGGATACATTGGAGGAGATAAATGCACAACTGCCCTCAAAAATAGGAATACAAGTGACAGTTGCCCCATCTGATTCCCATTTGTCTCCCCAAAAAGAACAGTACAGAGAATTTTTTATGGTTCAGGAGATAACCAAAGATCGCAGTGGCAGCCCAGGCATCCAGAGATGCAGCCCACCAATACAAGTGAGCAGGTGGGCAGATCAGGCAATGACAGAAACCGATGTTACAAGTATGGAAATATGGGACACTGGAAACGTCATTGTCCATATTCAAATAGGAAGACTAGTTCATAGGACAAACCAAGCTCAAGGGTACCAGTGCTTACCGGTACCTCAGATAACGATTAGGCCTTCATTGCTGCAGATCCCAAATGACGACTGGCCTCAACAGATTAAATCATTAGACCAACATGAATAACTGTCGATGCTTCTTGTGTCTGAAAAGTTTTCGGAGCAAGAATGATTTTTACTTTTTGCTTGTTAGCGAATTAATAATTAATTGATCAAATGCCAAAATTGGTTATTTTTGGAACATGATTTAAAAGATCCAGAATTAGAGTTCATTCTGGAAGCCTCATATTTGCCAATTATAAATGTGACTTTAGGGAGCATTGTGGGCAAAACAATTTTTTTAATTTACAAAGTTTGGAACGATAGCTGGAACGATTGCTTTGCAAATTTTTTGGAAACCAAGTGATAAGCGTCACATGATCATCAGGTGGGAATTTTGGACTATTGTTTTGCATGATTGATAGGTCAATGGTCGACTGACATGTAAATGGAGGTATTGTCAAATTTGGATAAATTATTGTGGGAACCGAAAGGGTAATTTCAATGTGACATTATAGGGGTTTTCTAAAAATAAACTTTTTGTCTATTTGTGTATTAGCGTTTCTAAAATTAAAGGACAAATTTTACGAAATTGAAATAAAATTGACACCCATCTTGATCTGTTAATAATGGTTCCAACGCAAACAAATAGACATAATGTGTGTCAATGTTTGTGTTTTTGTTTTTTTTGTGTGTCAATCTTACAAGATTGTTGAAACCGACAATGTGCTTGTCTGGAAATAGATAGTTTCATGTGGATGGGATCGAATATCCAGAGAATTCATAAAATAAAATAGAAATATAATATGATTAGGAACATTATCTCTTTTGTCAAGGGAGATGGAATATCAAGATTTGATGTGCTGGGTTATGAGCAGCCATTAATTAATAGTAAAATTGTGAGTAATCTTGGGATTCCATTTTTGATAGAATTTATATGAGAATAACAGCTATTTATGGATATGAGCTTCATAAAAAAATGAGGGAGTACAAAATTAACCAAATTTGGGAGAGGTCTTACACTGACTTCCCAGAGTACTCTGCTCACGGATTTTTGACATATATAAACTTGACTTTTATCAGCATATAAATTGTGCTGTATGTATGGATGTATATTAGGCGTAGATGATATGGAAAATAGTGAAGGAAATCTTGCTAAATTGAACTATTGTGAGTTTTAAAACGGAATGCATTGTGAATCTTAAAACCAAGGGGCAGACATGAACACGCTGTTACATTATTTAACCTCAGAATGCGATGTTACATGTACCTGTGACATATTTGTTAATCTGGCACACATATATTGGCATACTGGTGTCAGTAGTATTCACTAGTTGCATAGAAATGGATGAGCAACAGCTAAGGGGGCGTAAGAACACTTACTTGGATATTTTCTACAAAAGTAGGGGTTTCAATAAGTGGTAGCTGTACACATGGGATTTATCAAATTAAGTTTTGGAGTTCAAACAAAGTCATTGGTTAACAGATGGGAAAGGATAGTAAATAAATTCTTCGATGCTGAGTAAATTAAGTGAGATATTACAAAGACTTTTAAGAGCTATTATTCTTCCTTATAGAAGTGGGAGAAAAAAATTAGATCCAACATAATGAATCTATAAATGAATGTGATAGGGAGAATATCCTCAATTTGTATTAATTATTTGATTGTGGGTAAAGGAATTAATTTATCGTAGTGGATTGTTAACAGCAGCCTGAAATATCCTGAGAGTGTGCATCCATATAATCAGAAATCCCAGATTTGTTTTTAAAACAACATTTTGGTAGAGGTCTTATGTGGATGAGTACTTGCTTGGTAGATAACAAAAAGGTACTGCATGTTGGCAGCCACTTTTGCGGCCATTTAGGCCAAACAAATTGGGAGAAAATTGTGGTTACATACGTAATTTACAGATGGCTATTTGTAAAGTGAAAAGCGAATTTATTGAGATGGAAAACATGTTTCGAAGGTTTATTAAAGTATTATAATATGACATTTGGCAAGGAAAACTATTGGATGGGAAAATTAGATCTGGTTATAAAATGAATTTGTTGACCCCTTGACGTTAATTCTTCAAATCATTGTTTCACCAGTATTTTGAGTTCAAATTGGAAATAGTTTGGTAGAGCTTTGGTTAAAACCTTTGTTTGTGGTATTTTGGAACGAATTGATAAACCATAGGAGATTGATGAGAATAGAAACAAATATGGACCCAAAATAGAAAGATTTTATGATGATATGAATAATACCGAGATTAAATGATTGAATCAAGTAATGTTGCAAATGAGTACAGTAGAGTTAAGATGATGGCATAATGAAAATGTTATGAATTGCGTCAGTTTTATCAGATCAGTGAACTCATATCACCATAAGTTACACTGTTAAATGGGAAGAAAAAATAAAGTGAGGAGGACTATGATAATAATACATTATGCATAGTTTGCTGGTTTGCAAGATTTGTTGGGAATTAGATATTCCTGTTTGTGATTTTAATCATATACACTCATTATTAATGCATTTATTTTCTTTAAGTAGTGTTAAAATAACTGCATGAGTTTAATTTTCAAACGATATTGATTTGAAAGCAATTTTAAATGCTATTCTTCGTTTAGTAGAAAATACATACCTGATTGAATATTATTTGTGTGACGCATATAAATGAATATAACTTTATTGAATGTTTTAAGGAAAACAACAAATGGTTGAATGTGAAACTATTATAAGAAATATATGATTAGTTAAAATATGGTGATTTTATGATAAGATGTACCGTATCTGATTCAGTGTGTGTGGAAAGCAGATTCAGATATGGCTGAGTAAAAGGATAAGACCAGATCACATCTCATAGGGAGTGCTAACGGAATTGGGAAGAAGTTCGAGAAAGAAAATTTGTGGCTAAAAATGAAGTTAATCTTGGCATACACCCTCCTTCTCAAAGAATGATGAAGACATTCTCCTTTGTAAAATTGGAGATGGATGCTTACCTTCACCAAAGGAATTTTTGTGACCATTTGCCTGCATCACACTGCAACATATGGAAGAAAAGGCGATCACTTACTTTTGTTTGAATGCCTCGAACATTCATCACGTCAGCAATTGCAGGATGACGACATTTTACCTGCAACTTCTACTGGATGCGGTGACGTGTGTCATTACTTCACCAACTTCCGGGGAGCCAGCATGGAGCTGCAAGCGAACGGCTGTGCCTTTTCCTCCATAACAGCTGTGCACGATTCTGCTGGTTGCTCCTTGTATGGGCCATGGACAACTTGAATGCCATGGTCCCAACATCGTTGCGGATGCATCTGGCATCCCTGTTCCACATCTTGCTGGCCAATCAACATCACATCAACACTTGCTCCATACTCATGATGAGTGAGGAGGCAAGTCGACTGCAACTGGACGAAGGCCTTGTTCGGGTCTACTGTGGCTCACAGCAAGAGTGGCAAGGATGCTACATGCAGAGCAGGGTCAGTTTATGACTCCACCCAGCTATCACAACAGCGGAAAATCCTAAGCGAAATAGTGTAGGTGCTATGAAGACATCAGAAGAAAATGTTTCATATTTGAATTTCAAACACGAGTGATCAGCCTCTTCTCTTTTTCAAACAAAAAGTCAATATTTGTTTTGAAACAAAACGTATTGCCAAATGTTGCAGATGCTTTATTATTTTGGTGAATTGAAATAGTTGTGGTAAAGGTGAAGGGTTGTATGCTTTATGCAATTGAATTGCATTATTAATATAGAAAGTGTCAATGAATAAAGAAATGTTTTGTAATCAGATTCTTCCAGAATGACGGTGTATGCCTTAGGAAATTGGATTACCAAGTTTGTGGTTTGAATATTTAACAAGTTGATGTTTAGATTAATGGTTAATATAAACAAAAAGAAAAAATGAGGGATTGTGGAAGTATATATATTTTATATATGTTCTCATATATCCTTCTAAGGACAGAAGGTGTTTTTCCTGTGTAACGCTTGTGGAAATGGAACTTGGAGGGGGAGGCGCCATCTGGAAAATGGCTTGCTGTCAACTCTCTGACAAACCCAGGCGCTGGGCGAATTCCTTCTCTCTGAGGTCATGAGAGAATGACCTCTCCCATGAACTGGAATGAAGTGTTCTGTGGTTCTCAGCGATAAGCAGCTGTTCCGGGGCTTATTGGGGCTTTTTAAAATAGCAACAGATGCCTTGGGGTGCCTCAATGTCTGGGGCTATAGGCCTTGGGCTGAACTCTGAATACCAATGCTCTGACATGAAAAGGAGCAAGTTCTATTTAATGAGAGGCTCGGAGAGATCGAGAGAACTGGACGGGGAATCATCGGAGGAAGCAGGAGCGCGAGAGAGCAGACTGTCGTGTCATGTGTTTGATTTTAGAGTATAACTATATTTTCGTGGAACTGTTCATTGCAAGAGATTAATAAATCTATATTTAAACTGAGTAACTTTCCATGTGTCTCATTGAGTGTCCAAGAGGTCACTAAACAATGTTCTTTGACAGTCCATTAGATGAAAGTTTTTTAAAATTTAGAATTATTCTCACTTAGAGTTCAACATCAACTCATTGAGATACGAGATGGTATTCATGGAATACTTAAACTGCGGTCAACTTCGTGCGAGCCAACTCTTTTGTTTTTGAAAGTTTTTTTTTCATTGATCCAATATGGCTGCCAGAACACGGGAGCGATGACATCATAAGTTTACATTCTCCAATAGAATTGTTGCGTAGGTCACGCTCAATACATTTCAAACTGACCAGACTAAGCTGTGTACCTCTCGAATATGACATCACAATTAAGGCACCGATGACGTCATCATTAACGACACTTATTCAAAATGCGGAGTTCTTTACAATGAGCCACGTTTCAATTTTTTGCATGGAGCAGTTTCAGAGATATAGAGGTGTAACGTTTTTCCAAGATAGCGTCTGTACCTGGATAAATTGTGCTTTGGTTGGTCATCCACATGTGATGGATGTAATGGACCACAGCGATAATTTTGACCATGGATTTTGAAACAGTATGGTCCATTTCCTGGAAGAGATGAGATCTGAGCACCCATTGATGCAAAAGCTAAAGCCGAATTGTAACTTCGGATGTTGTTTCAGAAGTTGCGACATTTCCCATCATCACCTGAAGAAAGTTGTTGTAGTCGAGCAGGTATGGTAAATAGTAGAGGTAATTGAACTTACCCCTTGGAGCAACACAGTATAAATCCATCCTCATTTCCATCCATGTTTTGCATAACAGTGCACACATGGTGAGGTATCAGGACCCCAATTATGCTATTTTTTTTGTATACGCAGTCAAGGCTGGTGTAAGAGCTAACATGTAGAACATATTGTTAGGGTTTTTACAACCTCCACTTTGTCAATTTAGTAGTAAATTTCCTTATAAATAACCCCTGTGTACATTCCCCTTAATTGGCTGTTAATTGAAATGAGTGCACCTTAGTTAGTCCACATTGCAAAACGTAGCAAATCATCGGCCCTTCTAACAGTTATTTCATTATTATGTGTGTCAGGTAAGGATGTGTTTCCAGTAGTTGACCTTGCGTTGCATCAATCAAATCAGATAGATCCCCTGCAATATCCCCATGACCTCCTAAAAGTGCCAGTAAGGCAGCGTTCGCTGCCCTTTGGCTGGGGCTCGTTCGATTGCCCCAAGACTCCATTACGCACATGGTCGAGCCGGAGAAGAAGGGCGTGGCCCCCACCTCGTCATCGTAGGCGGAGCCAGGAAGAGCCCGTGCCAACCAATCGGCACTGCGGTGAGCGACCCAGTAGGCGTGCCCTCGTAGCCCGCGGCTTGATCTCGGGGAGGGCCATAAAAGGGTGAGTGAGGGACTGCTTATGCAGATGCGTGAGGGAGCACGAACCGAGTCGAGTTCTGTGGAGAGAGAGTGCCAAGCTGAGGAGAAAGGTTGGAGACGAAGCTGGCGTTAAAAGGCTGAGTTAAGAAGGTTCAGGCTGAGAGACTTTGAAATTCCAAGGCAAGGTCGTGAGCGGGAGCTGGGCTGACCAAAGGAATTACAAGCTGTGCTGAAGCTGTGTCGATTGAAGGAGTTACCACGCTGAGCCCACGCTGCGACGACGCAGCCACGGAGCTGTTTCCCGCGTCCCGCTGAGTCCTGAGGCCCCGAGCCGTTCCTCCTGCCTGGACCCACCCTTGCTGCCATCCTATGCCATCGATCCCTGTCATCCATCTTCCCCTTTCGTGTATGTGAGTTCGTTCTGTCTGTATTGTCCCTGGGAGTAAGTAAGCCTGTATAAGCTAAGAATTGCACTGTGTCTTCTGTTCTTTTTCTGTAAATAACTTCGTTCTTCTTCTTTCTTTGGTTCGTTGTAAATAATAATAAATCTCTGTTCATCCTTATTCTTGGGTTTTCATTCTCATCTGATCGCTTTCGTGATTTCTGTCAATTGAGTTCCTGTGGCGCGATTTCGGCCAACGCTTTAGAATTGGGTTTAGTCCCTTGTTAAACGGCTCGGATTCCGCAGCGTGCTTCGCTCGGCGTAATCCATAATTACACTGCGGTCCGGGCGGAGTATTTCCTTGCGTACCGGAAGGCGCTGGTACTTAGGTCATAGGACGGATAGGCCTAATACCCTATTCAGTGCTGACCGGGCATGACGTCATACCCCCAGGACTGGGGGAATCGGCCAGTGTAAAAGACAAGGGGATTGACCCCCCCTTGGTAGGGGGCATGCCGACCCCAGATCCGTAACAATATAATAAAGGGAGGGAGAGGGAAGCACAACAGCAGGAGAGAACAGGGACATTGGGAGATCTGTGGAAGAGAGAGGGCTGGGGTGGGGTACACGCATGGTATAAACAAGATGGACACTACAAGGACTTTCAGGAGAGTATGGGAGTTTTTTTTCCAGAAGTGGGGAAAAAGGGGAATGAAAGAATGAAGGTGAGCACAGAAACTTGATGTTTGCAGTTTCACCAGAAGAGGGTTGCTGACAGATCTTGTGCGTCCTGAAGGAATACTTGGGGGACAGAGCACAGACAGAGCAGGGAATGCAGGGCCGGAGAGGAATTGGTAGAAGACAGAAAGACCACCAACCTGCCTGCAGTGAGAGAGTGAAAGGCTCTCAGAATCAGTTTTATCGTGGGAGATTCAGTCACAGTTAGTGAGGCATCATTAGCCAGTATATGAGCCGGGAGGCTTCAAAGTCACGAAAGGGAGGAAAAAGCGATATGTTGCCCTGACGAGCCCCAACAAGGACAAAATCAGGTCAGCAGCTTCGCTTTTCATCTGCTTAGTGCCACCCTCGACTTTGCTTTCTTGAACTGCTAGATGCCCCTCTGGGCTTGCAGTCGTGTTGTCATCATGATGACATTATAGTGCGGTGCTATGCGCACGACTTGTTTTGCCAATAAAGGAAGCAACAACGATGTAACCACAAGTGTCGTTATTCCACGGATCAAACTATAGCACTGCCGTGCTCGGGGCTGTGAGCCCCGTGTATATCCCGAGGAGTAGGCGTGGCCGACACCCTCCTGTTGCGCGGAATGATGTCATCGCGCCAGCGAGCCATCGTGTCCGCCACACGCGCCCCCCCAGAATTCCCGCGCACCTGAAGGGTCAGTTTGCGGGGCAAACGGATGACCCGGCCGAAGCGCCCTCTGGCGGCTGGCGGCGTCTGGGATGCCGGGATGCCACCGGCTGCCCCTGGGATGGGTGCGGGGCCGGTGGGCGGCGTGCCGGCGGTGTTGGGTGGTGCCGGGGGTCCGCCCGCTGGGGGGCGGCCCCGACATGGGGCTGAGCCACTGGCGGAGGGTGGTCCACGTCGAGGTGGGCCGGTTTAAGGCGGTCCATGGACACGCGGTCAGGAGTACCGCCGATGTCCAGGGTGAAGTGCTTTGCCCCGGTCTCCAGCACGCGGAAGGGCCCGTCATACAGGGGCCACAGCGGTGTCCGGTGGGCGTCGTGTCAGACGAACACGTACTCCGCCGTGCGAAGCTCCGGGGCGACGTGCGTTGGTGGGCGCCCATGGTGCGCCGTCGGCACCGGGGCGAACCTCTGGGCGGTGTCCTGCAGCGCGGAGCGCTGCTCGCCGCGGACCATGGTTCCGTGGAGTCGGGGAGGAACTCGCCCGGCACCCGCAGCGGTTGTCCGAAGACCAACTCCGCCGCGGATGCACGCAGGTCGTTCTTGGGCGCCGTTCGGAGGCCCAGCAGGACCCAGGGGAGCCTGTCGACCCAGCCGCCGTCGCGGATGGTGGCCCGGAGCGCGGCCTTTAAGGACCGGTGGAAACACTCGCACAGGCCATTGGCCTGGGGATGATAGGCCGTGGTACGGTGCAGCTGGACACCGAGCCCCCGCGCGACCGCCCCCCAGAGCTCTGAGGTGAACTGGGGGCTGTGGTCGGACGAGATGTCCGAGGGGGCGCCGAACCGGGCCACCCAGGTGGCGATGAACGCCTGCGCGACGTCCGCCGCCGTCATCGCCGCCAAAGGCAGTGCCACCGGGTGGTGCGGTCCACCATGGTGAGGGCGTGGGTGAAACCCCGCGAGGGGGGCAGAGGTCCCACCAAGTCCACGTGAACGTGGTCGAACCGACGTTCGGGCACCGTAAACGGGGCCAGTGGGGCCCTGTTGTGGCGGTGGACCTTCGTGCTTTGCGCGCTGGCACGCAAGGCACGTCCTGGTCCAATCGTGGATGACCTTCCAGAGGCCATGCCAGACGAACTTGTCGGCGACCAGCCTCTGGGAGGCCTTCGTGCCTGGGTGGGACAGGCCATGGATGGCGTCAAAAACCCGGCGCTGCCAGCCCGCGGGCACGATGGGGCGAGGCCGCCTGAGGGAGACGTCGCACAAGAGGGCCGTGCCCGCACCGTCGAACGGCACCTCGGTGATGCGGAGACCCGTGACGGCGGTCCGCAAGGCCTGGACGTCGAGATCGGTGGTCTGTTCTGCCACCATCCGGGCATAGTCGATGCCGAAGTGGACCGCGTGGGCGACGGACCGGGAAAGGCAATCCGCCACCGGGTTGTCCTTCCCCACGATGTGCCGGATGTCCGTCGTGTACTCGGACACGGCCGAGAGGTGACGCTGCTGCCAGGCCGACCACGGCTCGGCGACCTTGGCCATCGCGAAGACCAGGGGCTTGTGGTCGACGAAGGCCGTGAACGAACGGCCCTCGAGCAGATGGCGAAAGTGCCTGACCGCCAGGTGAAGCACGAGCAACTCGCGGTCGAAGGTACTGTACCGGCGTTCGTGCGGGCAAAGCTGCCGGCTGAAAAACGCCAGCGGTTGCCAAGCTCCACGCACCCATTGCTCGTGCACCGCGCCCACCGCCTAGTCCGACGCATCAGTGGTGAGGGCGATCGGTGCATCGGGCGCCGGGTGCACGAGCATGGTGGCGTTAACCAGGGCGAGCTTCGCGCCCGCGAACGCCGCGTCCATCTGCTCAGTCCAAACAACGTCACCTTTGCCCGGCTTCCCCCGTAGGGCCTCGTGCAGGGGGCGCAGGAGCTGGGCGATGCGGGGCAGGAAACGGTGGTAAAAGTTTACCATGCCCAGGAACTCCTGGAGCCCCCTGATCGTGCGGGGGCGCGGAAACCCCTTGACTGCCTCCACCGTTGCTGGTAAGGGGATGGCCCCGTGCCTGGTGACGTGGTGCCCCAAAAAGTCGATCTCGGCGATGCCGAACCGGCACTTGGCGGGGTTCACGATCAGGCCATGCTGGCCCAGGCGTTCGAAGAGCGTGCGGAGATGGCGGAGGTGCTCTTCACGGGATGCGCCTGCGATGAGGATGTCGTCCAGGTAGACATAGACGAAATCCAGGTCGCGCAAGACGCTGTCCATCAGACGTTGGAACGCCTGAGCCGCATTCTTCAAACTGAAGGGCATCCGAAGGAACTCGAAAAGGCTGAATGGCGTAATGACGGCCGTCTTCGGGATGTCCTCTGGCCTGACGTGGACCTGGTGGTAGCCGCGTATGAGGTCCACCTTAGAGAAGCAGGACATGTTCGCCAACCGGGCGGAAAAGTCCTGGAAGTGAGGGACCGGGTAACGGTCGGGGGTGGTGGCATCGTTGATGAGGCGGTAGTCCCCGCACGGCCGCCATCCCCCGCCAGGCTTTGGCAAGATGTGTACCGGCGACGCCCAAGCACTCGGAGCGCCGCACGATGCCCAGCCGCTCCAGCGTAGCGAACTCCGCTCTTGCCACCGCGAGCTTCCTTGGTTTGAGGCGGCGGGCCCGGGCGTAGACCAGTGGCCCGACGGTGGGTATGTGATGTTCCACACCGTGCTCTACGGCCACTGCCGAGAAGGTGGGCCACGTGAGGGCCGGGAAACTGGCGAGGAGGCGGGTGAACTCGTCCGCTGCCGGGAGCATACAAACCAACCTCGCCGGGACCGAACAGCTCAGCAAGCCGCTTGGCGAGCCGCTCGGTGAGCCGCTCAGTGAGCCGCTCAACGAGCTGCTCAGCGCGCAAGCAAGCGAGCTGAACGTTTCAGCCTGGACGAGGCGTCTGTTCTTTACGTCTACCAACAACCCGTTTGTACAGAGGAAGTCCGCACCGAGCAATGCCATGGGCACTCCGGCGGTTACGAACGACCACTTGAAGCGTTGCCCTCCGAACCGCAGGGAGAGGCAGCGCTTCCCGAACGTGCGTATGGGTGTTCCGTTGGCTGCAAGCAATGCGGGGCCCTGGCCCGCGGTTCGCTTGTCGGACGTAGAGGCAGGGATAACGCTCACCTGTGCACCCGTGTCGCATAGGAAACGGCGCCCGGACAAGGTGTCCATTATAAAAAGAAGGCTGCCGGAATGGCCGACGCTCAGGGCCGCTACCGAGCGCCGGCTTGGCAGTTTCCCGACTTGCCGAACGAGCACGGCGGGCGACAACTCCTCGCCTTGTGGCCAAACCTGGCGTGGAAATAGCACCAGGTTTGCGGCGATGGCGGAGGCCGCGGTTTTCGTGGTGGTGGTGGGCGGGGCGTGGCGGTGGCCACGCAGTGTGCATCAGCCTCGAGATCCACGAGGTGTGGTGCATCAGCATCAGCGTCAGCCCCGGGATCCGCGACGGCCGCACCGAAGCTCGCCCTCGTGTCACACGCCGTGAAAAACTTGTCGGCCTCGACGGCCAGCATGCGGGGCTCCTTTATCGTGGAACCGGCCAACGCGAGGCGTACCTGTGCCGACAGCTGGCGTAAAAAGAGCGCCCGGAATTTAAAAAATCCGGTGCTTTGTCCCCCAGTAGCGACAGCATGTGATCCATTCGGACCGATGGTCGCGTGTCGCCGAGGTCGGGGAGGTCCAGGAGACGGTCGGCCCGTTCGTCCTCTGTGAGGCCGAACGTGGCGATAAGGCGACGCTTGAGCGCTTCGTACCTGTGGTCGGCCAGTGGGTTCCGCAGGACGGACACGACTCGGGCGGCTGTGCCGGGCCCGAGGGCAGCGATGACGTGGAAATAGCGCGTCTCGTCCGCCGTTATGCCACAAAGCTGAAACTGGGCTTCAGCCTGCATGAACCATATCTCCGCCTGAGCTTCCCAAAACTCGGGGAGTTTCACTGCTACCGCATTGCTGCTCGTCATGGCGGTGCTAACGGATTAGTGCGGTGCTATGCGCACGACTTGTTTTGCCAATAAAGGAAGCAACAACGATGTAACCACAAGTGTCTTTATTCCACGGATCAAACTATAGCACTGCCGTGCTCGGGGCTGTGAGCCCCGTGTATATCCCGAGGGGTAGGCGTGGCCGACACCCTCCTGGTGCGCGGAATGATGTCATCGCGCCAGCGGGCCATCGTGTCCGCCACAACATCACAGTTTCTCTTGCATGAAAAGCAAAGGTTTTGATGTGAAGGTGAAGATTCCTTAAACGGAATAGCAAAGATTCCTTCAACTGTTTTGATGTGAACTCTGACCAAATTGGAAAGAAAAACGAATCTTATAAATGGCGGATGATAGCAATGCAGAGAAAATATGGACAAGAGAGTTAGGCCAACCAAATGATGGGACATGTAACGGTTGTGAACCAATTTCAGACAACAAAGGAAAATGTTCAGACGAATGTCACCGAATTTAAATCAGTTGCGTGGGAATTGTTTTAACTGAATACATGCAAACAACAAACGTAAATTAACCTTGAAAAATAAACTGCAACTTGGGTTGATATTTCCAATGGTTGTCACGTTTGTTTTGTAAGATGGTCAAAGACCTTACCTTTAATAGGAAAACCATTCCATCTCGTTATGAGGTCACTGGAATAGCCACGTCATGATTTTCCCAAAGAATCTACCATATAAATCACAATGGCCCAGAGCACAGGGGCCCAGAAGGTAGTGTTCTGGGCCCTGTGCTTTTTCTGGTCTTCATCAATGATCTCTCTGACTCTCTTGAAAATCCTCTCTATCTCTTTGCTGACGACTCTACTCTCTGTCGCTCCATTCCTCATCCCTCAGATCGGCAGTCTGCAGCCTCCTCACTCTCTGCAGACCTGGACAAAATCACAGACTGGTCAAACAAGTGGAACATGTCTTTCAATCCTGACAAATCTCACACTCTTACAATGTCTCTCCGAAAGGACCGACTGGACAACCCTCATCTACTTTCTCAACAATCCTCTCCAAGAAGTTCTGTCGCTCAAGCTTTTGGGTCTCACTATCTGCCATGATCTTTCTTGGGAAAACCACATTTCCAAGCTGGCCTCCAAAGCCAGTCGCCGACTGGGCATCCTCCGTCGTGCGAAGTCCTTCCTTGGCACACCTGAGCTCCTCACCACATACAAGGCTTTCATCCGCAGCTCAATGGAATACTGTTCCCCCCTCTGGGCTGGTGCTCCTGCCTCACACCTTGCTTGGCTTCACGCTGTTGAGGCCAAAGCTTTCAGAATCATTGGAATCTCCTGCGATGTAGTCAACGCCGAGGGCCTTTCACTCACTCACCGCAGGCAGGTTGGTGGTCTTTCTGTCTTCTACCGACTCCTCTCCGGCCTTGCTCCCCCAGCTCTCTCTGTGCTCTGTCCCCCCAATATTCCTTCAGGTCGCACAAGATCTGCCTGCAACCCTCTTATGGTTAAACTGCCAAAGTGTAGGCTCTCTGCTCACCTTCACTCTTTCATTCCCCTTTTCTCCCGCCTCTGGAACAAACTCCCCCACTCCCTTCAATCCCACTCCTCCCTCCAGGTCTTTAAAACAGCTGTTCACCACCATCTCTTATCTTCCCCCATCGAAAACCTTGATCGTTTCTACCCCCGGTAATTCACCGCAGAGTCCTTGCAGTGTTCATATGTTTTAATCCTCTCCCACCTCCCCCCAAGTCCTCCCGATGTCCCTGCTCTCAAATGTTGTGTTTGTGTCCTTCCCCCTCTTCCCCCTCTCTTTTGTGTCCTTCCCCCTCTCTCCCCATTTTGTCTGCCGCTCCCCTTGTTTTTTGTGTTTTGTGTGTCGGTTTGTCTTTTTGTGTGATTAATGTTAGCTCTTTCACGAGCCTCGATCTTGTATACAAAAAAAATAAAAAATAAAAATAAATAAATGTGTGTTTGTGTATTTGTGTGATGTCTGTCCCCCTTCATAAGGGTAGGTTTTAAAGGCTTTGAGTAGTGCTTTAGGCGGGATTTGAGTGGCGTTTTAATGGGAAATCTTTGAACAGGACGATGTGTCCACCAGCTAAAACACCTAAAAGACTCTGAGGCCCCAAAATACCCCATGGATCCAAAACACCCAAACGACCCCAAGGATCCAAAAGACCCTGAGGACCCAGAAGACCCCAAGGACCCAGAAGACTCAAAAGACCTTGAAGACCGTTAAAGACCCAAATGACCATGAAAACCCAAAAGACCACAAAAGTCCAAAAGACCCCAAGGACTCTGAAGACGAAAAGAACCACGAAGACCCAAAATACCCCCCAAAGATCCCAAATACCCCAAAGACTCTTAAATACCCTGAAGATTGGGAAGAACCAAAATATCACAAAGGCCATTAAAAGACCCCAAAGACCATAAAAACTCCAAAGATTGAAAAGACCCAGAAGACCAAAAAAGAACCCAAAGAACCCGAAGACCCAAAATACACTAACGACCCAAAAGATCCAAAAGACCCCGAGAAACCAAAAGATCCAGAGGACGCAAAAAATTCCCAAGGATGCAAAAGACCCTGAGCACCCAAAAGACCCCGACGACTCTGAAGACCCAAAAGAAGAGTAATTATGTCTCTTCTATTGGAATGTAGACGATGGCTTGCAAACTGAGCCTCAAGGTTTGTGTCCAGAAGCGTTTTTGTTTTTTTATAACAATAAATACAAGGTGCAGGGTGGTGAAATTTCCTGCATGTGATGTACAACGCGCCGTGCAGAGTAAACTGAGTGTGTCAATTTATGTCTGTAGGATGTCTAATAAATAAAGAAGATACAAGCACACCTGGCACTAGGCCCAGGCTTCAGACTTCAGCATGCTCACGGGGCTGGAGCTGGACTGTCAAAAACTGTTCCAACACGTCATTTTTGTCGGGCTTTTTACCAGTCAATCAATATTTTCATAAGCATATTTTCACAGAACAGGAACAACTGACAAAACACAATGTCAAATATACAATAAAATGGAATTTATTTCCACATGTGGATACATGAAGGAAAAACTTTGTAAAACTCATCCAATAGACGAAGCATGAAATAAACAAAAATATATACCAGAAGTTTACAATCACAATTTTGCATCTTTATGATAAAAGGAAGCTGTCTGTCTGTCGTGCTATAACTTGAGAAAAGATTAACGGATTTCAATTAAACCAATGACGGTGGATTCAGGGAACTCACAGGAAGGTTTGTGATGCAAAAGTGCTCCTGCTCAAATATTGTGAACTTGCAGTTTTCATCACATGAAAAACAAAAACGACTGAATCAAATAGAACAACTCTCTACACATTGCCAATCTTTGGTTTTTACTCATCTTTGTACCAATTTCATCTCCCCTTCCCACCAACTGTCCTCTCACAATATTCAAAGGAAATTTCCTTGTACTTCAAAATAACCGGAGAGTTCATAAAACACGATATCCCACCCAGTGTTCAGGTATATGCAGTACTTCAATTTTAAAAGAACAATTTTAACGATCGTTAAAAAATCCAGATGTTTCATGCTATTGAAGTAGACCAGAAGCAGTTTCGAACACCATCATTATACACCGCCCCAATTGCACCATTGTTGAAATTGAAGCACTGCAAAACTGGAAGTTATTGGAAGTATTATGATAGATGATTTGTATTATACTGTCGTGAAGTATATAATTCAATTCAAATAAAATAAAGATTGTAAAAGTCATATAAGTAAATTAATTTCGGGTGTTACCGCCATTTTCCGCAGGATCTATGACATCACCGTATCTAACACATGACATGAGTTCCACATGCCTGCTGTTTTTGGCCTTTATACAATCTTTAAAAACAGTAAGTTTCTTGTTTGGAATGATTTTCTATTTTGTTTGACTACCAGGCAGGGAGAGTAAAAATATTATCACTCCGGGACGAATTCAGAGCCAAGGTATGGTGAAACAAAGACTTGTCTTACTATTCAAGTTTCGATTCGCATTCAAAATGCAATATTCGATTTAAATATGTTATTCCCCAATCATAAACTGATAAGATGGACATAAACCAATTGCTTTCGCTTCGCGTGTGCAGGGTAACAGTCAGAAACCAGAGAAGCTTGCAGATGCATTTGGCAAAATGCAAAGCTGCAATACAGTGGAGCGACAAACTATAACACATCGTGATTGAGATGTTGTGAATGAGGCAGATCAAGCAGATGGAAGGCGGCGTCGGTTAATGTTAAATCGACGAAATAACCTCCACTTCTATGATTCAAAGCAAAACAAGCTGGATGAAGGACTTCATTCCTAGTATACAAGGGAGATTGAATGAACCTTCTCATCCAAATTATAACATGAAATGATGAAACAACCTAATAAAATAGTTACATAATGATATTAGGGAATCACCCCCACACTCATGTTGTATTTAAGGGTATACAAGTTGAATGAGTGATAAGTACAAAGGCGGTGTTGGGAAATGGATCGTGAATAGTCGCGATGTTCAGAGAGTGAAATGCTTTTTTTTAAACCTTTAAAATGGCAAATTATCTTTATTTAATGCACAATCTTGTTACAGGAGTGAACTGCTTTTCTAACATAAATGTGCCACCTCTTTCGCTCCAAGCTAAGCTACTTTCTTTTCACTTTGAAGTTATATGGAGTTATATCAACTGTCCTCACAGCAGAAGTAGATGAATTCAACTGTTTCGACACAACTCCGTCTTTCATTCCAGGAACCGAATGTGTTACTCATTAATGGGCCAATAAAAATGGCGACACTTCCTGTGGAGACAGGATTAATGATGACTGACCAATACATTAACATTTGGCATTTAAGATTAGGGGAGAAACAGTAGTTAAAAACAATTGGACAAGCTGATGTTGGATACATGAAATAACATTGCTGTCGTATGGCTGAAGGTGCTAATGAAGACCTGATAATCAAACTCCTCGAAGAAGAAACTGGAGAAATTTTGCTACATGTGCAAGCGATCAAAAATTTGAGGAAGTGTCAATCCTTTCCAGAGAAGGGTTGTGTGTTTCTTTGTCTATTAATATGCCAACCGAAGTGGAAGTTACCTCCAAACATCTAAAATGTCTATAACCACCTTTGGGACATAATATTAATATGTGAGTTAAGCTGAGCACAAGTGTTGCCAGGTCTGTCTCTGTGATGCCACGCAATGCCTCAGGGTTGACTCCTATTACCATCAAGGCAAATTTGAATGGGCACCAAAATGATACCTATAACAAGGAAACATCCAATAATCCCACTTTTTTTTCTTTATTCTGGAAGCACATCCCTATGGGTTTGCATCATTGCTTGGGAGTGCGGCTCCGCTGTCGATGCAGTGGCCACTGTTGGTTTGGTCTCACTGAATTTCCTTTTTTTTGTATAATAAGTCGAGGCTCGTGTAAGAGCTAACACGTAGGACATATAATAAAGGGAGTGGGAAACAAGAGGGGGAGATAAAGGGAAGTACAACACCAGCTGAGAACATGGACATCAGGAGATCTGTGGAGGAAGAGAGGGCTGGGGTGGGGTACATGGGATAAAACAAATGGGCACTACGAGGAATTTCAGGAAAGAAAACGGAACTTGAAAAAGGTGGATTTGGGGTGTATTAATGGGAGTTGAAAAGATCAGGGTTTTGGAAAGGGGAAGATAAGAGATGGTGGTGAACAGCTGTTTTAAAGACCTGGAGGGAGGAGTGGGATTGAAGGGAGTGGGGGAGTTTGTTCCAGAGGCAGGAAAAAAGGGGAATGAAAGATAGGCCATCAGCCAGACCCCCAAAATAGGGTCCATTGGTACCAAAATGAGGGAGTAAGCCTAATATTGATTTTTGGATAGGTCTTTACCCCTAGAATATGAAAATATGTGATAGCAAATTCAACCATGTAGCTAAATGGGTGTTATCACCTCATTTTCAAAATGGCCGCCAAAATGCATGTTTTTCTATTAAAAACACCATGTTTCATATTCTTGTAGGAATTTGTAACAAATAGCATTGCGTTTTGAGATGTTTAAGACTTTACAACTCTCTTAAAGTATGAAATACATCATCTGAACTTTAATCCAAGAAGATAGAATCCAATATGGTGCCCAATTTCACAAAATGGCTGCCATCATAGCAACAACTTTATGCACAAAATATGCACGAAAATAACTGGCATTCAGTAGATTTGCAAGTATACACATGGAAAAAAGTATCGCACCACCACGTATTTTCGACATAGTGGAAATGTATCAATGAATTGATACATTTCACCCATTGAAATGTATCAATGGGTGATAACACACATTTAGCTACATCGTTGAATTTGCTATCACATATTTTCTTATTCTAGAGGTAAAAACCTTGTCAAAAATCATTATTAGCCTTACTCCCTCAATTTGGTACCGGTTGACCCCCCTAGCTGATAGCCTAAGAGTGAAGGTGAGCAGAGATTCTCGATTTTGGCAGTTTAACCATAAGAGGGATGCTGGCAGATATTGTGTCCTGCAGGAATATTTGGGGGACAGAGCACAGAGAGAGCAGGGGGAACTAGGCCGGAGAGGAGTCGGTAGAAAACAGAAAGACCACAACCTGCCTGTGGTGAGAGAGTGAAAGGCCCTCAGAATCAGCTTCATCACGGGAGATGCCAATGATTGTAAAAGCTTTGGTTTCTACAGCGTGAAGCCGGGCTGGGTGTGAGGCAGGAGCACCAGCCCAGAGGGGAGAGCAGTACTCCATCAAGCTGCGGATGAAGCTTTGTATGTGTTGAGGAGCTGAGAATTACCAAGAAAGGACCGCACGATGGAGGATGCCCAGTCGGCGACTGGATTTGGAGGCCAGCTTGGAAATGTGGATTTCCCAGGAAAGATCATGGCAGATAGTGAGACCCAAAAGCTTGAGTGACATAACTTCTTCGAGAGCATTGTTGAGAAAGTAGATGGGAGGGTTGTCCAGGTGGTCTTTTCGGACAGATATCGTGAGAGTGTGAGATTTGTCAGGATTGAAAGACATGTTCCACTTGTTTGCCCGGTTTGTGATTTTATCCAGTTCTGCATGGAGTGATGGGGCTGCTGCCTGCCGATCTGAGGGTTAAGATATGGAGCGGCAGAGAGTGGGGTCATCAGCAAAAAGATAGGATTTTCCAGTGAGTGAGAGAGATCATAAAGAGCAGAACAAGCACAGTGCCCAGAACACTGCCTTGAGGAACTCCAGCCTGGACAGGAAGGGGAGATCAGAGAATTCCATTTGGCGCCTTACGTTAACGACAACAGCAGAAGAAGTCTGCGAGCCACGTGTGGACATTCCCATGGATACCATTTGAAAAAAGGTATCAAAGACTACACTTATCTCTTTACACAATAACATCTGACTTAAGAAAAGGGCCTCTGCAAAGATCATCATGGTGTTCACCCAATGGAATGTTCATACATTTTCAGCCAATAAATGAGATTCATTATTTAATTCGTGAAATTATTAAACAATAAGTCCAAGTAACAAAATGCGTTGTTCGTATCTTGCTTCAGCAACTTCTTTCTAACGTTTTTTTTTCAGTGTAGCATACTCAGTTGTGTCATCGGAATCTTCCACCGCCTCTGCTGTTATACTCTTGATGTGCACCGTGGAGTATTGCACTTCTTCTTCTTCTTCATTCTCCTGAAAATCCGAACAAGCAGTTTTTTATTTACTATTTTTTCCCATCAGATAAAATATTAAAGAAAAGAAAAATACTTACTGGGATATTTCCCCCATTCAGAGTTTCATTTGTTTTTATTTCATTCTGTCTTGCATCTGGCGGAAAGAAAAAAACGTTTTGAGCTTGTAAAATTAAGATACAAGGGGAAATAAAGTGATGGCAGGAAGAACTAGAATGGCAATCGGGAGAGCACATACTTCCGTCAGGCTGAAGAGTTTATGTTTTGTATCCTACTTATAGGCCGGATCTGGATCCGGACCTGAACCAAGATCTAATTGCTTTTTCTTGTCCCCTAACCACCTCATCCATCTTTCATAATCCATCCACAACTTTTTCAAATATCATGCTATGTATCGTTTTTGACTCCATCACTCATGGTGAAGAATCACTGAAATATATATATATATAATTCTCGTATGGGTACAAAATCACCAAAAATGACCGCATCCCTATTCGGATCTTCACCAAAATCACAATGATTCGTCCTTGTCACACACCCAACTTGTCCACCAAGTTTCGTCTAAATTCTTCCATAACTGTTTGAGATATTGCTCCATATATCGGTTTTAGCCCAATCACTCGCTGGTGAAGATTAACTTTTTAAAAATTATCTGATGCGGATGCGGATTCGAAACTTCAGCAAAATTGAATCAATTCTTCCTTGTCACCAACGCAACCTGTCCATCAAGTTTCGTCCGAATCTGTCCTCCATTTTTTTTTAATATCCTGTTCACAGCAAAACAGACAGTGGGAAAAAGACAACATCCGCCCACCTCCGGTGGCGGAGGTAACCAGACCGGTGTAGCAGGATTCTCTCACTCCCCTAAAATCTCACTACAGGTGTAGCAGGATTCTCTCACTCCCCTAAAATCTCACTCTAGAGTGATTCTGTCCAAGGATAAAACACTCTAGAGTGAACTATTCCTAGGACTGGCACACTCTAGAGTGTAATTATCCTAGGACAGAATCACTCCCCCTGTCAGGATCAACACACTCCCTCCAGGATCAAAGCACTCCCCTTTAGGATAAAGTCAATCCCCCAGAAAGAATGGAAAGATATATTTAGTTACTTTGGAAATATAACTCACAGGATGTTAGATATCGTTGCAATGATCAACAGAGCTTTTACTATGTATTTTAGTGTATACCGTGTGAGCATGTGCATCATATTGTCGGATCTTAATGTTAAATTGTTGAATACATGTACTATATTTGAGCCCATCATTATTTCAATACAACAAAAGAAGACACGAGTCCCGTTTTCCCCGTATATTTAATCAATACTCCCGTTCATTTATATTCACATGAGAGTTATTATGCTTTTTTTTTTGTTTTTTTATGTCATGCAGTGTACTTCATTTCATATCTATATGTATAGGGTTAGGGTTAGGGGTAGTAAAGTTATAGCAAAGTAAAGTTATTGAACGTAACTTAAAATGACATATTATATGTTGAAATGAAAATATCCTTTTCGTATAAAACATCGTAAATGTATCGTAATGATTACTGCGAATGCTCTAATATCAAAATATATTGTTGCGAATATGGAATTTGGCCTCCATATCTGCTTGTAAATATTCCCCTATTTTCTCCAATACTCCCCAACTTTCCCCAATCCCCCATTCCCTAGTCCCATTGCATGTAAACAACAATCAGTAGAGCCGACCTTCCCCTTATTCCCCCATTAAATGTCGTGCCCAGGTCCACCGCACCACACGTAGACAACTTTCGGACATCTTCCTAGTTATTCTTAATCTATGTCAGTTAAGGCCTCGTTTCCATTAATTATGACTCTTCGTTGCACCAGAATGTGATTATATGGCATCAGTAGTGAGTTTAGGACCTTTCCCATACCTCCTCCCATCTTCTTCCCCAAACAACAACAATAACAACAACTACAACAACAATTACAACTACAACTACGACTACAACAACAGAGGGGTGGGGAGTGTGCGTCCTCACACCGGCTCGGTTACCCGCCATGACCATGCGCTCCACGGCATTACCCCAAAGGGGCTGGCTGTCAGCTCCTCGTCAGGGGCGGAGCCAGTAACCCCCCCACGCACCCAATGAGAAGCAACGTGCCGATTCCATCTGGGGCGGCGCTAACGAGCCGAGGGCGTGTCACTCCCCGCCGGATATACGCGGCCCCGCGCCGGATGTGACGTGAGATGCGCCTCAGCTTGGAGAGAGAAGCCACCGCCACCCCCAGCGCGACGAGACCTCCCCGCATCTTTGGACCGGACCGGACCGTACTGTACCCTGCCCCGAGCCCAGGAGGACCTGGAGCCATCGATACCCGCTTTCCTGTCATCAACCCCCGTGTGAGTCAGCCGTTGTCCCGTTTGTCTGTCGTCTGTCCGGGGTTAATATAAGAGTGTGTCTAAGTGCCTGTCTTTCTGTGATTATACCTCTAGCCCCTGTAATCTGACCTTTCCGTACGAATATAATCTCCTCCGGAGGTCTTGAGAATTGAAACATTGGTGTCGTATTGTGTTATTGTAATCCAGCCGGGTGTCTTCTTTTTCTTATTGAGCCAGCATCGCGCGACTAGTCAACGTTCGGGCACAATCGGGTAACTTGTGCAGACGTGGTCATACCATAAAACCGCTCGGTAAATAACATCCAAGCCACGTCTGTAACAATTGGTGTCAGGAGTGGGATTCGAGGCCCGACCAAATTTTTAAAAAAAAAAAAACGAATAGAGGAAAAAAAAAAAAATTTGGTCAAAATTTGGAGCGGCCGAAATTCGTTTTGTTTTACAAAACCCGAATTTTGAAAGTCGCGCTATGGCGGATCAAGACGGCTGGGGTCCGGTAGGGGAGAGTGAAGCAGGGTCGGTCCAGGACCAAATTGAGACACGTGAGGAGAGCGAAACAGCGGGGGTAGCAAACGCACAAAATGGCGCCTCGCTGGTCACCGCGCCCGCGACCGTAGCAGCGCCGCCGATGGATTGGGGCCTATTTATGGAACAAATAAAGGCGCTCATGGTCCAGACAAGTGAAGACCTGAGGAATGACTTGGGAAACCAAATGGGGGTAATGGGGAACCGGATGGATGCTCAGGGTGAGCGATTGGAGGGCCAAATGAGGGTTGATAGTGGGCGATTAGAGGGCCAAATGAGGGGTACCGGTGAGGGATTAGAAAAGAAATTTGAGGGGTTAGACAACGGGATAAAAGAGGTGAAAAATGGGTTAATGGGGGTAGAAAACAGAATGGCTGCCCAGGAGAATCAGATAGAGGGAGTGAAAAATGGGTTAGAGGGGTTAGAAAACAGGATGGAAGGCAAATTGAGGGACATGAGGGACCAAGCGGAAAGGGAAGTTAAACAAATGGAGCAGCAGATAGAGGGGGTCAGAATGGGGGTAGAAACCAAACTGGATGCTCACAGGGAGGAAATGGAGCAGATGAGGGTGGCATCTGGGCAGGAGATGCAAGTGATGGGAGAGGAGATCAGAAGAGGAGTGAGTGAGGAGGTCGGAGGAGTGCGCGAGGAGGTGAGGCACTGTGAGGAGCACATGGAGAAGGAGGTGAAAAAGGGGACTGTAAAGTTACAAGGGGGCATAGAGGACCTGACGCAGGAGGTGGAGCAGCTGACGGTGGGACAGACGGAGTTAGTGGAGCAGGTTCAAAGGAACACTGCGGTATTAGGAGGTTTAAAAGCGACACAGAAGGAACTAAAGGATGACTTGGTAGCGACGAAGAGGGAATGTCAGACGGTACATGAGGACCTGACGAGGAAAATGGACAAGGTGGTAGAGGTAATGGAGGTTAAAGAGCGGGAGGTGCGGGAGCACATAGAAAAAAATAAAGTGGAGTTAGAGGAAGAACTTAAAGGGGCGCACGAAGAGATGAAGGAGATGAAGCAAAAATTAGAAGAAGTGGAAGAAGGGGTGAGCGAAATTAAAAAGCGACGGAGAGAGGATAAGAAAGAGATAAAAGAGGAGGTAAAAGAATTGGTCCAGAGTCTGTGTTCGGATCGTGATGATGTGCTCATTAACCGGATGAGGGATTCGCAGGTGATGGAGGAGAAGCGAAGAGAAAGAGGACCCGGTGTAAGTGGTGACCAATATGGTCGTGCGTATGATGCGCCAGGGGATTTAAGGAGCTTGGGGGTCGAGATGGACCCGGGTGTTCGTTAGAGGCCGTTGGTGAAGTGTGCGACAGGTCTGGTGTGCGAAAGAGGAGGTGTGCGAGAAAGTCCGACTCTGGGGTGTGTGAGGAAAAAGTGCGTGCCAAGGAGTAGTGAGGGTGCTGGCGAGAGTGAGTCGGTCGTAGCGAGTGTGCGAGGGAGCACATGGAAGCGCGGTGTGGTAAGTGTTACAGAGGGTGTGACGGGAGAGTGTGCGCAAGGGTGTGCGCGAGAGAGGTGTGTAACGGACAGGTGCATGAGGAAAGAGTGCGCTGTCAGAAGTAAGGAAGAATGCACACCTGTGGTGAGTGTTACAGAGGGTGTAACGGGAGAGTGTGCGCGAGAAAGGTGTGTGACGGACAGGTGCATGAGGAAAGAGTGCGCTGTCAAGAGTAAGGGTGAGTGCTCTGTCAGGAATGGAGGTGAAAGTAGTGAGAGTGACATGGAGCGTGAGTTAGTTGTGACAGGTGAGCGAGGATGTACACCTGGGATGGAAGGATGCACACCTGGAATGGTAGAGCGTGAGTGGGAATGCACGCTGGAATTGGTAGTGAGGCACGTGGTTGGGTGTGCGAATGAGAGCACACCTGTGATTGTCACAGAGGAGGTGACAGAGGAGGGGGCGCGAAGAGGTGTGTTGGTGAGGTGTGCTACCAACGAATGTGTGCCAAAGTGTTCGGTGGTCAGGTGTGTGACCAAGGCTGTGAGTGGAATGGGTGTACCTGGGTGTGTAAGGAAAGGTACGAGGAGCAGGGAAACGGCTGGATGTGTGAGCAAGGAACGGGCTGCGGGGTGTAAGCATGCAGGTGAGGCATCGACATTAAACGGGTTAGAGGTTAGGTCGACTTTTAGCCGAATCGGGCCCTCGGTGCGTGCTGGGCCTCGCTTTGAACGGCCGCGTCCGTGCTCCACTAGGCAGAGCGGGCAGCCCGATAGGAAGGGTCGTTATGGCGACCACGTTTTGTTGAGACGTGCCGGCAGGTCGAGATCGGGACATTGGATGGCTCCACGCCGAGGTGGTGCGTGGGATCTCGGCCCGGGTAAGCCCCCGTCCCTGCCCCGAATGCCGGACGCATCCAGCCGCTGGCACAAAACAACCAGCATCCATTGCTTGGCTTTACGAAGCCGGGCTTTGGACAGGGATTGGCGCACCGAGAGGTATTAGTGAGTCGACTGGGTGATGAGGTTAGTGTTTTGGACCCAAAATTAGAGAAAAACAAAATTTGATGATTGGCAGAGTGATGATTGGTAATGGTACAGTGATTGGCAGATGATGGGCAGTGATTGGCCAAATTTTGGATTTGTTGAAATTTGATGTGCAAAATTGGTAGTGAGCGATGGGCCCGGTGGGTAAGGTTGGCATCCCTGCCACCCTTCCCATAGGGGGGCAAAGGAGCAATAGCTTATGGGGTGTATGGCAGTGAAAACTAGCCCGGGTGGGTTAGGTTATATTGATAGGGATCTAGCGAAGATGACAGTAGGTAACGTTAAGATTAGTTAGTGACTGATACCTGTAGTGGGGACGCAGGTAGATTAGTGTGGATGATAATGACGAGGGAGCGCAATAGTTTAAAGGGACGACTGGGAAGCGCAAGTTTCAGAAGGGAGTAGTTAGCTGAGATGATGCCGTGTGTGTGTGAGAATTGAACAGGTGTGATTGCACAGGTGTGCAACTGGACAGGTGTGTGGAGCAGTGTATGAGTAGTGAGTGTTGTGGATCAGCGCGAATGCGCTTGGGGAGAGAAGGGTGCAGGTGGCACCAGGTGTGAGAGCACAGGTGTGCAGGTACAGGTGTGTGGAGAGAGTTGGAGTAAGTGGTACGGAGTGGTGTGCATGGTGCGAAGGTGTGGATGGGGGAAGAGTGGACCCCTTTCACGAGTACCCGGGGCGGGTAGTGTAAGTGTTAGGTAGAGGGTACAGGTAAATTGTGGTTGGATATTGGCATTTGTGGTGCGGTTGCAGAATGGTGTTGTGGATGGGTGCATTAGTGTTGTGGAAATGGCTGGGCGTGTAGCCTGTTAGTGTGTGTAGTTGGTTGGGCACTCCACCACTGTGAGGATGTCGGCCAGGTGAGGCCGCAGGTGGGCTCTGGGAGCCGGTAGTTGTGAGTGGGTGCCTGAGGATCCCGGGTGTGGATCGGGTAGCCCAGTGCCAGAGAGGGCACCGAGTGGGGAGAGCGCCAGAGGGCCTGCCCCAGTTAGTTAGGTTAGGGTAAGGAGCAGGTAAGCTCGGAGGCAACTGCAGTGGTGGAGGTGTGCAGGTGGGTAGACCCACTGGGAGAGGTACACGTCGCAGCCCAGAAATTGTACGAGGGCACCGGGAGATGAATCGGGGGAGTGAGACCCCAAATTGAAGAGCACCACAGTTTGGCCAATGGGAATTGGTTTTTAGAACCCGTAGTGTAAGAGGGCCAATGGTTTGGCCGGAGAAAGACCCCGGGTAGTGTAAAGTTGTTAAAGTCATTTAGGAAATAGTTAGGATTGAAGAACCTGTCGCACCATACGCAGCCACTTACCTGTGATGATGATGACTCCACACCTGTGTTTTCTTTGTTTTGTTGCAGGAGATGAATCGCTGTGTGGATTTGTGAGACGCATCACGACGTGGATGAGACATTGGGGTGATTCCATCTCTCCCTCCCTAGGAGGGACTGATGATGAATTGGTAATGGCAAATTTTGATGTGCAGTTGGAGATGGCAAATTTTGATGAGAGTTGAAAATGGCAAATTTGATTGGTTAGGAGGGAGAGAAGACGAATTTGGTTTATGGGAGGAACGAGGAAGACAGTAGGGATGTTTGTTGATTTGTAAAGTAGATGTTTATGGGTAGTGTTGTGTTGTGTGGATACAGTAAGGGGTAAGGGAGGGGCCATGTAGGTTACCTGGTGGGGGGGGGGGCGTACGATAGGAACGTACCTGTCTCACCTGGTTCCCATGTGCCCCCAGTGTGCATCACCTTACATTGCGTGCACTTTTGCGCCCTTACCACCTTACTCACTTGTTTCTTCTTTTGTCTCCCACCTCCGAGGATCTGGCTTTGGGGTAGAGAGAGAGGAGAGAGAGGTGCTGGCTGCGCAGTTGTGGGCCTGCACTTTCGCTGTTTGCTGCCGGGATCGATACACCATATGGACCGCAATGTTTGTGGCCACCCACAATGGACCGCAGTTCGTTTGCGGCCAAGCACCACCCGGGGATGGACCTATGGGTCAACGTGGCACCTATGCCATACAGGTGAACCACTTTTAGTTGACACCAAGTGCACCACAAGAAGAGCAAGAGACACCTGCAGGGTTAGGGGTTGTCGAATTTATTTTTATTCCAATGAACAATGGTGACTGCACCGATTGGTGGTGGGGTGGTGCTTTTGATGCTGGGAAAGGGTGCTCTGCACGTTATTAAAGGCCGTCGGCCACAGAGCACTCGTGGGTTGGTGTATCGATGTTGGCAAGCGCGCTCTCTCTATGCATAACATCTGCATGTGTTCCTCCAAAAACAGGTCCTGGATCGTAGTGTAGATATCAGCGTAATCTTGTAAATAATGCTCCCTACCGGCTGTATGTTTAGTTTGAGGATTCTTTCCGGATTCGGTTATCCTGTGGGTGTGTTTCTGTGAGGAGAAGGGTGCAACGTCGCAGGGGGACATATTTACTCATTTGTGAATATCTGTAAAACTGTCGCACTCAGGGTAGAGTTAATAGTAGAGGGAACTACATTGCGTGCCACACTAAAGTAGGTAAAAATTTATCGGGTCGGGACGCCCCGAGGGTAGAGAAGGGTGCAATGTTGCGAATATGGAATTTGGCCTCCATATCCGCTTGTAAATATTCCCCTATTTTCTCCAATACTCCCCAACTTTCCCAAATCCCCCATTCCCTAGTCCCATTGCATGTAAACAACAATCAGTAGAGCCGACCTTCCCCTTATTCCCCCATTAAATGTCGTGCCCAGGTCCACCGCACCACACGTAGACAACTTTCGGACATCTTCCTAGTTATTCTTAATCTATGTCAGTTAAGGCCTCGTTTCCATTAATTATGACTCTTCGTTGCACCAGAATGTGATTATATGGCATCAGTAGTGAGTTTAGGACCTTTCCCATACCTCCTCCCATCTTCTTCCCCAAACAACAACAATAACAACAACTACAACAACAATTACAACTACAACTACGACTACAACAACAGAGGGGCGGGGAGTGTGCGTCCTCACACCGGCTCGGTTACCCGCCATGACCATGCGCTCCACGGCGTTACCCCGAAGGGGCTGGCTGTCAGCTCCTCGTCAGGGGCGGAGCCAGTAACCCCCCCACGCACCCAATGAGAAGCAACGTGCCGATTCCATCTGGGGCGGCGCTAACGAGCCGAGGGCGTCACTCCCCGCCGGATATACGCGGCCCCGCGCCGGATGTGACGTGAGATGCGCCTCAGCTTGGAGAGAGAAGCCACCGCCACCCCCAGCGCGACGAGACCTCCCCGCATCTTTGGACCGGACCGGACCGTACTGTACCCTGCCCCGAGCCCAGGAGGACCTGGAGCCATCGATACCCGCTTTCCTGTCATCAACCCCCGTGTGAGTCAGCCGTTGTCCCGTTTGTCTGTCGTCTGTCCGGGGTTAATATAAGAGTGTGTCTAAGTGCCTGTCTTTCTGTGATTATACCTCTAGCCCCTGTAATCTGACCTTTCCGTACGAATATAATCTCCTCCGGAGGTCTTGAGAATTGAAACATTGGTGTCGTATTGTGTTATTGTAATCCAGCCGGGTGTCTTCTTTTTCTTATTGAGCCAGCATCGCGCGACTAGTCAACGTTCGGGCACAATCGGGTAACTTGTGCAGACGTGGTCATACCATAAAACCGCTCGGTAAATAACATCCAAGCCACGTCTGTAACAATATAGTTGTTTGAATGTTAAATTTATACTTTTCTTTATTTGATTTACCCAGTTTAATACAGGGATGCGAAAAACATTGTATTTTTATTTTTAGGGAGAGACATTTACAAAGGACATCATTCTGCCCTGTTTATAAATTCATTTATCATTTTATGTTCATATTCATTAACTTTGTCATGGTTGTATGTCATTACCATGCAATAAATATTGTTTAAATCACAAAATATATAGGGGGAGTGTTATAATCCTGGGGTCATTTGATCCTGCAAGGGGGAGTGTTAAAATCCTAGGGGGAGTGATTTCATCCTGGGGAGTGATTTTATCCTCCTACACCGGCACTCGGAGCGTATACCTCTGTCAGGCTGAACAATTTCATACTTTGTATCTCACTGGTAGGCCAGATACCTCACTGATTCATTCAGTGGCGATGGTTAGTGGCAAGAACTTGATCACATGTGCTGTAGCTTCGGCGAAAGACTGCTTGAGTCTGCACGATATGAATGGTCACATCAAAATTAATAATAGGCTGTCGGCTCCTTTCGCAATTGAGAAGGGCATGAAGCAGGGCTGTGTGTTTGCACCAGCCTTGTTCACATCGTTTCTTGCTGCTGTTTTTGAACACTTCCTTGTGAAGGATGGGCCGAGTGGTATTTTTTTATTAGTGTTTGAATTGATGGTGGATTTCTACCCCGCACACGCAAAGCGAAAAGCGGCATTAAACAATTGGGTCACGTCCATCCGTCCGTCTGTCTGATTGTCTTATGAGTTTATGAACGAGGAACAACTTATTAATATTGAATGTTATATTTTGAACACGAATCGGAACATGAATCGGAAGACAAGTCTGCTTTTGGCTCTGAATTCGTCCCAATCACACAAGCGCAGAGAGTGAGATTTTGTCCTCTGTTTGCCTTTCTGATATTCAAACAAAATTGAAAATCATTCCAAACAGGAAACTTACTGTTAGTTACTAATAACCATGAATATGACATATACAATCTTTATTTTATTAAAATTGAATGTGTTTGCACCAACTTGAAGACTGAAGTACTTGAAGACTGTATAACACAAATCGCCTGTCATAATACTTCCAAGAACCTCCAGTTTTGAAGTTCAATCGACCCTCAACATTCGCGGACCCTGCGCGTATTTGCGGTTCATCACATGTGACCTGCTTCTACATTTGTGCTTCACGTATTCACAGTAAAATAAACAAAAAACATTTTTTATAATTACTTCAGGACTGGTCTACTGTATACACCGCCGCTGATATTCAGTTTGGGAATTCTTCTCCAGAAACCTGCTCTCTTTTATGCACAGATTCATCGCATCTATTCAATTATCTGAACCATACATCCTCCTACTCTTGGTACTCTGAATTCTGTGGTGAGGTAGTTGCTTTAAAACGACTTGCATTCTCCTGGAAGGCAAATCCAACCGAAGACAACCTCAAATCATTCCACAAACCTTGCAAAAAGTAAAGAGTGTGTCCACTCTCTGGAGCGCCAGAAAACAACATGTATCCAACCATAAGATTAGCAGGTCATTGACAAAAGTGTTGGGGGCTCGCACAGATCTCTGTGATTGGTCATTTTTCTGATTTCCCCATGAGCTCAATTTGCTGTCAAATACGACTTGAAACTTTCTGTTTCAGAAGGTTGGGTGCATATCCTGTGTATCCCAGTGTCGAAGGACTTCTTTTTATCCCAGTGTTTTCATTTTCAGTGGCGATGGTTTGGCTTTCGATCACATGTGCTGTGGCTTTGGCGAAAGATTGCTTGAGTGTCACTCAAAACATATTCCACTGTAGGAATTCTTCACAGAAGGATTAATCGCTTAAGCCGTTGATAACTACAGCTTTGCAGAGTTATTGGTCGGTAATTGCAAACGTGAGAATGATATCTCCCTGGTTTTAGGGTTGCAATCACTTTGGCTTTCGGTCATACATTTGCAATCCCATAATCCAAGATAATATGAGACAAACTTGGGAAGCTATTTTCTACACTTAGGGCAAAGGGTTTTTCAGAAAATCTGGGGACATGTAATATCAACACCACTGCCTTTTCCTGAATTCATACAATGCAAGCATTTTATATCTCTTCCGTTGTAATTGAAGGATTGATTAATAAGTAATTGCTGTAGTTTTAGTTTCTGACATTTACTTGTCCCTTTTCTTCCAAATCTTCTTTTCTTCCTTTTCTTCCTAATCTGAAAGTCACAAATGCGCACATGGAAGCTGTGATAATTGAAGATTTACTGAGAACTCGAAATATGGTAACCTTCCCATGCCAATCTGTTTTCTGTATCACACTGATGTTCTTGGAGGAGGATAAGTGAAGGAAATGGTCTTGGTTCAATCTAATGAACATCCAGGTCTCACCATCAGCCATGACCTTTCATGGGCCGACCCAGCAGCAAAGCCGGTTGCCAAAGCCAGCCACAGACTAGGTATCCTACGTCAATCCAAATCTTAATTGGAAAATCAGAGCGACTCTCAATCTTCAAGGCCTTTGTCCAAAGCACAATCAATGGAGTACTGCTCTCCACTATGGACTGGTGCTCCAGCATCACATCTGTCTCTACTCGGTCTGTGGATTCCAAATCTCTCAAAACTATTGGAATCTCCCCTATTAAGGCCAAAGTAATAGGTCTGTTGCTGTCACATTGCAGACAAAATACTGGTCTCTGTTTTCTCTAATATCTATTCATCAACATTGCTCCCTCCTCTCTATCAGTCCTCCAACCCTCCCGATATATACCATTATGCATGCATTCTTCCAGAAACCCCCTCCTGATTAAACTTCCAAAATCCAGGCTTACTGCACACCTCGACTTTTTTTTATTCCTTGCTTCTCCCATCGATGGAATCACACTGCAGGCTGTTTTGCGCACTCTTCCCTCCAGGACTTCAAACAAGCAGTGTACCACCTGCCATCTATTGTCCTCTCAAATTCTGACCCATGATATGTAAACTTTTCAGCCGAGCAGAGGTATGCGCTCTACCGAATGCCATTCTAGTTCCACGACAGTGATGTAGGTAGAAATTAAGAGGTCATGGTCCACCGCCTTTCAAACAGTCGACTTTCTTTTAAAAGATCAACAAATTATGTATTAATGGCGTTAGAAGTCCTCAGACGGAGATACTAGCAATAGTCAACGAAAAGCCAAGGGTTTTCTATAATTTATCAACAGAGAGGTATCTAGAGCTGGTAAGAAAGAAACATCTTTTGACTATTCATTTATACACTTGCATATTGAAAGATATAAAACGTTGGCATTTCTTGGATAATTGTGCCATGCTCTGAGAACATTTTGAACGTCTTATTTGATTTGTAATCTTGTATAGTGTGAATATTGTTACGTTTATGGGGGGAGGTTTGAGAATATCGTAGTAAAGGTGGGATTGCTTACGAATAGGATGGACCGGACCGTGTGACATGTAGGAGGAGCATTTTGATGTAATAAGTAGGGAAAATGTAGCTTAAGGTTGCATTTAATTGTGCATCATATGGGGGTGATGCCGTGTTACTTAGTAGTAAGGATTAAGGTTAATTTCCCTTCTTCGTCATACCCCCTGTGGCCATCCGTAACATTTATAACATCAGCCGACCAAGCTATTCACGCTCCAATGGACATGATAAGGCAAAGACCCACCTATGAGAGACAGAGCTGCAATGGTTTGATGGGTGGGGAACAGGGCCGGCAGGCCACTCCTCACCCCCTCCCCTCCCCCACTCCCCCGAGTGACGCGGCCCGATAACGTTGGCGGGAAGAGCGTGAGCAAAAAAGCAACGGGGAAAAGAAGGTTCGAGAGAGAAGAGAGTGTTTTGAGTGTGCCAGTGTAGAATCTTTTTCTACTGTCCCAGGGGTGCTGCAGGACGTATTTTCCTTTCCCCAAGAGGAGGACTATTATTCCAGTTATCACTCAAAAAGGATTGTGGAACCTTGAGACTGGAGAGAAAGAGGGCCGTCTACACCACTCGCCTCAATCCCGGGCGACCGCAGCGGTCTCGACGTGCGGTTTTGGTTCACCATTTTCCGGGCTTCACGCCTGTGTGGCTTCAACGGCTGCTGACTTGCCACGGGATCCATTTGGCCCAGCTGAGTGCCGGAGCGTGTCTTTTATTTTCTTACTTCACCCTGTGTGTGACTTTGTGTCTGTGTGAGAGAATCCTTGCCGTCGCATTTTTACCTCAGTACTTCTTTTATTTATTCTCATTCCGCACCTTATTTTGCTGTGAATAATTACTGTTACGTTTTTGTTGTGTTATTGGTGGGTTCGGAATAAACCCGTGTGTTCGTGAGAATAAACGCTTCGTGGTTCTTCAGTCCCTGACCGTCAGAACAGCCATAATTGGATCACCTCGGGGATTAAAGCTTGGTTTCGCTCATCTGTCCATGGCTCGGTGGTAACCAGCTATGGACAGGACAATATAAATTTGCACTGAATGTAGCAAAGTCCACAAGCATATATGTTGGAGTATTTAACAATACGAGATTCTTCCTCAGATACTGTATATTAAACCCGAAAGTAAATGTATATTGTGAAAGAAAAATGATTTACAATGCAGGGTTCGTACCTTTCTTTCTCTGCTTGTTCCGAAACAGAAGCATGGCAATGATCATGACTAGGAGTACAAACACTGCAATGCCAATTCCCACCTGCAACCAATTCAATTGTCGTTTCACTGCAGAAAAACATTTACAACAAAACGGTGAGGCGTGTATTCGAAGAATCTTGTTTGTACCACAAATATTGAAAGAATGAATGAAGGTAAAATTGAGGAACTGTATACTTTTTAACACTAGAAACACCTGCTCACCACAGGAGCAGTCTTGGAGATATTGAAGGAGAGATATTGGGGGAGTTGGAGCAAATGTATTTTGGGTTGTGGCTATTAATCCCCATCTTCAGCAGGGTTCAGTGAACCACTTGTACTGTGCCACATGTAGAGGCAAGATCAAAAGCCATTTTCCCCCTTCTGAGCACAGTGCCAGGGGTGCACGGAGAGAGGGGAGGTTGTGCCCATAACCTGACCCTTAGTACCCCCCAGCACTTATGCAAACTTTAGTAGAGATTGACCACTTGTGGTTTTTTCCCCTATGATATGCAGACAGACACAGACCCACAAATAATTGCCTTGTTTTTTGTTGTAGTTAGCCCCATGAGTCAAAAGACTCACCCATCACTGTTTGCAGAGATAGGATGCATGCCAGGTGTGCAGTGCATTCTATCCAACTCCGAGAGGATGCAGTACCAGTCATTCATGCACCCAGGTGTGTACCAATTGCTCGCAAGGGAGAAGCTAGAAGCAGAACTCGACAGAAAAGAGATTTATCAAGAAGGGTGGTCATAATGGGTTGGGGAATGTGCTGGGATTGGGTTGGTTGATTGAGCATCTCCATCTCCTCTGAAATGTCCCAAATATAGCGCAGTGCCTCAAAGAGCCCAACCAAATCCTACTGCCTGGCTTCTCCTACCGACCCTGTTTCTTACTAAAGGCAGATGGTTTCGGCAAATCCCCGGCACCTTAAGACGGGGTCCTCTGGGAGGGTCGAGCTTGTTAGCCTTGGTCGGCAGTCAACCAAAAATGGGGGTAAAGGTACTATCTGTTGTCTTGAAGCAGACTAATAACCCATCCCAGCCCTTTTTGTACTGTGAAGAGCCAAACTTTCTATGTTTGTCTTGTTTCGGTGTTAGGGGCTAGTTGTTCCATTTTTGGGGATGGTTAGTTTGTCGTTACATTCATGTACCTGACACTTAGTACCCCCAGCACTTAATGCAAACTTTAATAGCCCTGTGTTTCACAACCTGAGTCTGATCACTCTGAAGGGTGCAGGTTAAAGACATACTGCAGGTCATGGCACCCGTTAATATAGGATCCTGAACTCAATGGTAATACATTGAGCGGATGATACATCAGCGTTTGTAAAATGCCAGGGTAGCTGCACTGCCATGGACATGCATGAATGGTGGCCCTTGCATCTACTTCCGGTTGCATTCCCAAGGCCATCAGGGTGCCTCTGCTCCGGCTTGGGGTTCATTTGGGGTCTTGACGTCTCTCGTTGGTTGGTATCCCCATA